>NC_056750.1:365621247-365722904 GCF_019279795.1 Protopterus annectens | reverse complement strand
CAGGCACTGGCTTCGGAGGAAGTTCTTCACACTACAGATATTTGACACAAACATGACTTTTTTCGCGTCTTCAGTTCGGTCTAAAACTACCAAGTTTCTAAGGCCAACTGTATGAGCTATGCCTAAAAAACAGACGACCCAAACTCAAGCACCTGCTTCCTTTCCACAACATCAAATGATTAAAATGGCAGAAGACCTGATTATGCTGATTAGGGGAAGCCAACCTTCCCCTGGTAAGAGAAAAAGATCCGTCTCCCGCAGCTTTAACAGAACAAGAGTCCGATTCTGAGGTTTCGGAATATAAAGACATGCCTTTATCTGCTTATGTGGATTCAGATGCAGAGGAATCCATTCCCTCTGCTTCCCCTCCAGGGGATTTTTCTTTTGGTGGAACCCTACATACTTTGAGAGCATTTTTGGATGATCTTCTTATGGAATTCAGTCTAACTCCTGATACTTCACCCCCTACTCTAAGGAAACCAGAGATGTACTACAGAGTCCCTGACTCTCACAAATTTCTTTTCAAAAATCCTACTGTTGACCCAGAGGTCATCTCCCAGGGGCCTAAAGGTATAAAAGCAACTACAGGTAAGAATCCCACCCCTTCGGACAGGGATTCCCGAACATTAGACAGATGGGGTAAAAAAGTATACACCTCTGCAACTCTCGCCATTAGGGCATTGAATTAACAGTTTTACATGCTGAAATACCAGCAACATATTATGGGACTTATTAAGCAAAAATGATCTACCTTTACAGACTGTGCAGAAAATAAAGAATTACAAGCACTTATGCATTCTGCAAGCACTTATGCATTCTGCAAGCCAAGCCAGCAAGCATACTTAGCAATGTGGCTTTGATGCCCTACAGGCATCTTGCAGGGCAGCAGTCAGTGGTTCTGTACTGAGAAGGTATGCTTGGCTTAAGGAGCAGACCTTGCCAGACCATGTCAAATCAAAATTACTCGACACTCCTTTGAACAAGGGCAATCTGTTTGACACCAAAGCAGAAGAGGTTCTAAAAAAGGTGGAAGAAAAAGCTAAATCTATGCAGACAAAGATTCAGTAGGCATTGCCCCTTGAAACATTGGCCCTTTCCAGCCCATCTCAAACTAGACCCAGGGGAAACAGACCCCCCCAGATTACAGTCTCGGGGTATGCAGAGATCTAAGCAATGGAGTACTTCCACTCCTAAAACAGGGAGTGCTAAGTCACCCCCTTTCGGAAGGAATTCACAATGACTTCTCAACTCCACTCCTCACCTGTGCCCAACTGCTTGTGCCCCTAGGAGGAAAATTTGCCCATCATGCAAAAAACTGGACCTCCATCACCAAAGATTGATGGGTCCTCAACATTGTATCCCAGGGGTACAAATTTTACTTCCACTCACTGCCAACCCCAAAGGGGTTCCCAGACCTTCCACCAAACCAGTGGGCAGAGGCTCAAAACCAAGTTCAATCCCTGCTCTCCATAAGGACCATTCACCCTGTTCCTGCAGAACAGATAGGTCAAGGGTTTTATTCCAGACTTTTCCTGGTACTCAGAAAAGAGAGCACTTGGCGCCCAATCCTAGATCTTTCCATTCTAAACACCTTCCTGGTGGTACTACAATTCAAAATGGTCACCCTTCAGCCGCTTCTTCCTATGCTGTCCAAGGATGCCTGGTTAACCACCCTAGACCTAGAAGAATCCTTTATGCACATCCCTATCAGGGACTCATACAGGCAATACTTATGTTTCAGGGCAGTGTTTATGCATTATCAGTTCACTGCACTTTCCTTTGGCTTATTCACTGCTTACTGCTCCCAGAATATTCACAAAATGCCTGGCCCCAGCCATTGCCTATTGCAGAAAGAGAAAGATTCAGATGTACCCGTACTTGGACAATTGCCTGATACAGGCAGGAAAAGCTGTTGCAGCACCTGACATTTTAAAGAACCTTCAAACCTCCCTGGGGTACACTATCAATGAAAAGAAATCAAAACTAGTCCCCAGTCAAAAGGTTGTGTTCCTGGGAGCAAGCTTGGACACAGCATCCCTGATGGCATTCCTTACTCCTGAAAAACAAGCCTATCTGACTGGCTACTTCACTCAAATGGCCACCAGAACCCAGCTATCCGCAAGGAGAATCCTGCAGGCCCTAGGGTTCATGGCCTCTTGCATTCTGCTCATTCCATATGCCAGACTGCATATGAGGAAACTTCAGTGGTACTTAAAAAGTCTTTGGTGCCAACATTCTCAGGGACTGGAAACAGTCATACCTATCATACCTTGTCTAAGGACAGTTTCTTTGGTGGGTAGCAGCATGCAACCAGAACAAGGGACTCAACCCCACGCCACCCAGACCCTAACCACAGACATAAGACTATGCCTAGGGGGGGGCACACCTGGACGACAAGTGCATTCAGGGCCACTGGAACCCTAGTCAAATTCATCTGCATATCAACCAAAAAGAGATGCGCACTGTTCAGCATGCTCCAACAGCTTTCAGATCCCTACTCTCACCAGAACCCCTGCTAATAAAAACAGACAATACCACAGTTATGCGGTACATCAACAAGTGGGTGGAACCCACTCTTACCCCCACTGCAGGCTAGCCATGGCCTGTGGAACACGGCCATGGAAATTCATGTTCATCTGCAAGCTCAATTCCTACCAGGCAAACAAAATTCATTGGCAGACTTCTTAAACAGAAATTTCCTAGACCCACATGAGTGGCAATTAGAACCCAGCACCTTCAGCCTTTTAATCCAGAAATGGGGGATTCCAGAGGTGGACCTCTTTGCCTCCCCCTGCAATCATCAGCTCAGCAAATTATGCACCGGGACACCTCACAGCCAGGCCTGGGAAGTGGATGCCCTGTCTTTCCGGTGGGAAAACCTCTCAATCTATGCATTCACCCCTCTGCCCCTTCTCTCAGGAATATTACTCAAGATAAGACAGGACAGACCAAGGACAATCCTGATTGCCCCAGACTGGCTATGCCAGCACTGGTATGCACTACTGTGCAACCTGTCAACGGTGCCGGGGGGGGGGGGGCAGATCTTGCATCCTCAACTGCAAACCCTGAATCTTGCAGCCTGGCTTATTCCTTGAATTCTCCCCCAGTGACCAGCCTAAGCAAGCAGGTTCTGTACCTCATTCTTGAAGAAAGACCCCAGTACCAGGAAAATCCTGTGGTGACAAGTGGAAAAGGTATTGCTCCTGGATTCGATCTAAAGGAGAGGATACAACACTGCCCTCCGTACCTCTCATCCTGGATTACCTAGCAGATCTACTCCAGAGGCCTATCCTTCTCCTCCATTAAGATCCATGCCTCTGCCATTTCTGCTCATTGCAACAGTGAGCCTCTCTTCTCTCACCCTCTCATCAAACAGTTCCTGAGAGGGTCAAACAACTTAAGGTCACCAAGGAGAGCACCCACCCCTGCTTGGGGACCTTACTTTGTACTGGAAAAGCTCACTCTCCCTCCCTTTGAGCCTGCTGCGTCAGCAGAGTTAAAATTCCTCTCTTGAAAAACAGCCTTGCTTCTGGCCATCACTTCAGTTAGAAGAGTGTCTGCACTACAAGCACTTATGGTAGTGGAACCCTTCATTATTTTACATGCTGACAGGGACTCCCTCAGGACTAATCCTTCCTTTATGCCTAAAGTGGTGTCCATTGTGTCTCTTAATTAATCTATCCACTTGACAACCTTCTTCCCTAGTCCTCAAAATAAAGTGGGAAGGATGCTGCACTCCTTGGATGTGCACAGACAGCTCAGATTCTACCTGGATAGGACTAAGCCCTTCAGGAAAATTGACCAGTTACTACTCAGTTTTGTACCAGGGGCAGAGGTCAAGGCCATTTTCAAACAATTTCAATGTGGATAGCGCACTGTATCTATATCTGCTACAAACACCATGGGAAACCATTCTCTCAGGGGGTCAGAACACATTCCACTAGGGCAACTTCTACCTCTACAGCATTCCTCAGGGGAGTCTGTACCAGGGACTTTCTGTAAGCTGCTACCTGGAGTTCTGTACACACCTTCGCCAAGCATCACCACTTGCCTATCGTTTCCAAATCCAGGGCGGGTTTTGCTACAGCAGTCCTGCATGGGGATACAAGCCAGCCCCAACTCTTCTTGACTGCCTCCACCCTTTTTTCAGCTTTGGGAGTCAACCCAAGTGTGATGACTGCAACAGTGAAACACGAAGAACATAGTACAATTGTATACACTTGTTATAAATGTAGATGTTAGAGTGTATTCACTGTTACAGTCCTGGTTTTCCCCCCTCCAGCCCCCTTCTCTCCTCTCTCTCTCCTCTCTGTGTCTATTACTCACCCCTTACAGGGGTATTGGTATTTACTTTTTATTGGTGGTGATTTTCCCACTGTACCTTAGCTCCCTTTTGGGGGGGGGCTCCTGACATTTGGGGCAAGAAAGACTGATGTAATAAAATCGGCTGCCTGTTTTTATACCCCTGGCATCAGTCCTAGAGCGACTGCAACCGACGCAGAAATACTAAGTCTCTGGTATTTGGGCTGACTGAGGGCTACCTGCAGGCAGGTAACCCAAGTGTGATGACTGCAACAGTGAATGCACTCAGTCGTCTAAGTGTACACAACTGTACTTTTTTGCTCAAGAATGTTTTTGGTACCAAGGAAAGACATCCCATGGAGACAAATCCTGGATCTCTTTCCTAAACCTGTTTCTCAAGGTACCCAGCTTCAAAATCGCCTTACCTTTGCTCCTTCCACTCATTCCCACTCAGGCCTGCATGGTGGCCCTGGATTTGAAGGATGCCTACCTCCACATTTCCATTCACCCAGACTACAGGAAATTCTTCCACTTTGCAGTAGGTTCCTGGCATTTTCAATTCTCTGCCTTGTCATTTGGGCTCTCCACTGCCCCTTGAGTGTTCACAGAGTGTCTAGCACCTTTCATTGCTTACTGCAGAACATACGGTATGCAGATTTACCCATACCTAGATGACCTTGTGGTACTTGATCATGCTGTTGGAGGACTTTGTGGTTTTGATAAACACCTTAACCCAACTGGGATTCTCTGTAAACAAGGAAAAGTCTTATCTGCAAGCCACACAAGACATAGTTTTCTTGGGATGCAGAATCAGAACAGACTTAATGAAAGCCTTTATCCCAGAACAAAGAATCCTGGATCTGGCCATCTACCTCAACACACTTAACCTTACTTCATTGCCATCACGGGAGTTCCTAAGGATGCTCGGACACATGGCATCCCCAATACCCATGTTGCCCCTAGTAAGACTGCATATGAGAAATATCCAGTGGATCTTGAACTTGTGGAGCCAACACTCCCATCCCCTGGACACTCCTCTCCCACTACTCTGGTATCTGAAGACAGAACTCCAGTGGTGGATCTCTGCCATCCACCACAACCAGAGTATCTCAATTGAGGTATCTGCCCCCCTGCTAGAACTCACCACAGACTCATCAGACCTGGATTGGGGTGCAGGTACTACAGCACAACCAGAAACAGATCACTGTACAGGGAAAATGGTCCAGACTGAGACTGAAGGACCACATCAGTATCAAAACAATTAAGGCACTCCATTTGGCCCTACAAACCTTCAAAACAGCCTTACTCCCAGGAACTCCCAAAGTGATCACAGACAATTTGACTGTCATGTGGTAAATAAACAGAGCGGGACAAGGTCCTTTTCTCTTTGCTGCTTAGCCATCCAAATCTGGACTCTAGCAAGGACTCTAAACATCCATCTAGTAGCAGTCTACATTTCCTCGACAGAGAAATGTCACGGCAGACTCTGAGCAGAACTTCAGCTCCCTCTCACGAATGGATGCTTCACAGACCGGTATTCCTAGATCTCATTCACAAGGGGGGGGTATTCCACAACTCTGCCTCCTCCCAGAACAAACAGATGCCCAAATTTTGCACAAGGGCTCCACATCCGCAAGCCTAGAAAGTGGATGCCTTCTTTCATGGGGAAGGGGTGTTTCTCTCTGCTTTTCCACCCTTCACTCAGATTCAGAAAGTTGTCCTCAAAATACAGGAGGACAAACCAAAATCCTGTTGGTGACCCCCTACTGGCCAAGACCACACTAGTTTCTCCTTTTCCTACTAGCCAAGGGCAATCACCACAGGTTACCCCACCGAATAGACTTGCTCACACAGAACAGGGGATCAATACTCCACCCACAAGTGAACAAGTTGAGACTGACCTTATGGGTGATAGGATTCTAATCCCCTTCAGACACTTGTATACAGAGGGACGTACTCCATGTCCTGCAGGAGGCCAGGAACCCTAGCACCAGGAGAAATTACATCTCTAAATGGCGAAGATTCTCCAGGTGGTGTCAGAGGAAAAAACAGTACCCTATGACTATTCCTGTTCTTTGGTCCTTTCCTATTTTTTGTGAGCTCCTTCACAGAGGACTGACTTGCTCATCACTTAAAGTCCATTTATCTGCCATCTCTGCCTGTCTGCACATGTTACCACCACTGGCTTCCAGATTAGAGGTCAAGCTGTTACTCGAAGAGATTCTTCAGGTCAGACACCCCAGCAAGCCTGTCCTTCTACCTTGGGACCTGATATTTGTCATAGAAAAACTCACGCTGCCACCTTTTGAACCAGCACTTTCAGTAACCCAAAAACTGTATTACTAGTGGCCCTTACCTCTGGCATGCGGGTATCCGAGATTCAAGCCCTTATGGCCATCCCTTCCTTACCTCATTTTCCACAAGGATAGAGTTGTCCTCTGGACTAATCCCTCTTTCATGCCTAAGGTGATTGATTAACTTTCATTAAACCAAACCATTAGCCTGCCTGTTTTCTACCCTAACCCCTAAAATGCCTCACAGAGGCCCCTACATTCTCTGGATGTTCACAGACAATTGAGGTATTATTTAGGCAAAACCAAGTTATTAGTAAATCTTATCAGCTTTTCATCATCTTCCACCCTAGGCCTCTAGGGAAGGCAGTCACCAAATAAACCATATGTCCTTCTATTCCAATGTTGCAGTATTCATTGGTGTGGGATTTTCCGCCTCATGCAGTCTGACGTCGTCGGCTCCTATACAAAATCTTTTGCCTGGCTGCTTTAGGTGCGTGAGACGTCACACGTAGGGCCATAAACCAGGGACCTTAAATGTGACGTCTGCACACATGGACCTCAGAACTTTTCAGCCGCAGACGATGTCACTTTGATCATTCAGCTTCTACTCGCAGTTACTTTGAAAATGATAAGTACCCCATTGGGGTTTTTTTGTTTACCATTAACTTTGCTTGCGCTTAGTTTGCTGTAGTTTCTTAGCTGATGTCCGCTAAAAATGCCAAGTGTAATTACGGCCGTCAGATACCACACAGATACCCACAATAGGTGCATGTTTTTTCTAGGTAGGGAACACAACCATACGTCGTGTTCCATTTGTCAGTCCTTCGTGCCCAAGACACTTTGCTGTCATTTGGCCGCATTAAATCTATATCTCAAACCAGTGCCTTAAACACCTAGCCTTTAGGATGGACCCAGTCAGTCAACCAACCCGAACCGCCCAGGAAGGCCAAAGTTTCCACACCTATTCCTACTACCTCTGTCTGACATCCCATTGGCTTCAGATGTAGGGGCCAAGAAACGCCCGATTTCTCCATCAGCTTCAACTGTTCCCATTGAGGAAACCGTTTCTGCACCATGGAAAGTATGTCTGCAGAGACTATTCAGCTGTTGGCCACAACTGACATTGGGAGGGACCTCTTGTTGGATGAGCGACCAAGTCTTCTCCTACTGCAGGCCAGGTTTCAATCCCTAGGCCATCCCGGAAGCCGACGCTATCCAAAAAAGACAAAACATATTACTCCTCCATCTGAAGCACAGCCAGATTGGCAGTCTTTTACAAACTCTCTCGTAGACCTTCATGGCACTTAGGCCCACAGGCCCTGCTCCTTCCACCATACCTGTGCTCAGCCTGCACCCAACTTCTGCCTCTTCTCCCCATCTTCCAACTACTCGAGGGAGAACAGCAGCTATATCAATATGATTCTTACTCGGAGGAATTAGGTACTCTTACGTTTCTCAAATTATTTCCCCTATTGACGACTATTCCCCAGATAAAAACTCCATTGAAGGGGACTCCCCACATGAAGATTTAACTTTTGGGGAGACTATAAAATGGAGTACTTCAAGTGGGACACTACCCTGATGTCTGGCACCCAGAAGAGATACAACTTGTCTCCCTCTCCTTCAGCCATACCACATGTGCTCCCAGCCTTCCTAGATGCATTCAACTCTGTAAGAACCTAGACTCAGAGCCCCCAGGCCCAAAAAGACCAGACCGGTTTTGTAAGGTGCCTGATTATCAAAAATGTCTATCATACCCACACTGGCCGATCCAGCTGTCATTGCTGTGGCTCCAGACAGGCAATCTAGATAGATACCTTCTGTCTCTCTTCTACCCAAAGATAAGGACAGTAAAACCATGGATAGACTGGGCAAAAAAATGTATAATTCCTCCACCTTGGCTTTCAAGTGCCATGAATTACCAAACACACATGTAAAATATGCTCTGGACCTAGTGTCCCAGGCCTCTACCCTGCAAGCTTCTACACCTGTGTGTCCTACTAAGTCTGATATTGCATCAAAACACTCCCTAGCCACCCAAGTGGCCAGACACTCCAGGTGTAATTATCATGCAGCAGAAGCCTCAGCCAGGTCTGCAGTTACTGCATCTGCCCTACGCAGATATTCTTGGCTACGCTTACATCCTCTTCCAGAGGATTTCATATAAAAAATTATGGATGCTCCACTGGACCACAACCTGCTTTTTGGCAAAAATTCAGCTGAGCTCTTCAAAAACTTGCAAGAGAAAAGCAAAGAGCTGCAAGACGTCAAACATTTGCTGTTGTCCCTCTTCCCCAAGTGTACTACAGGAGTTATCCTGCAAAAACCTTCCTTTGTCAGGAGGATGCCTTCCACTTCTCATCCCTCCTCCTCCAGACTGGGAAGAGGATCCAGGAGGCTTACTCCAGACAGAGCACCATCCCCCCCTCCAAACAGCCCTTTCCTGATGGAGGGGGCCCCTCTTCTGCGTGACTTGCCCACCTCTCCTTGTCTGCCCGACTACCCCACTGCCTCCCCTTTTGGAAAACCATCACCTCAGACCAGTGGGTCCTTTCCATCATTCAAAGAGGACACTTTCTAACTTGAAGGGAAAAAAACATGGCCAAGAAACATTCCCTTCCCACCAAGAAACCAGCTGCACCTATTAACTCGAATTCTGCAGGAGCTCCTCCCCCTAGGAACTATAGAACCAGTCCCTGTGGGCTAGGAAGGAAAAGGATTCTATTCTAGTCTATTCCTTGCCCCAAAAAAGGATGGGTCTTGCAGACTCATACTAGACCTATCCTACCTAAATCGATTCCTGAAAGTTCCATCCTTCAGGATGCTGTCTCTGCAAACCCTCCTTCCCCTGATACCACCCTAAGTCTTTATGGTCACTCTGGACTTAAAGGAAGCTTATCACCACATTCCCATCATGCCCTCCCACAGAGAATTCCTGAGCTTTACTGGCATTTTCTCACATTTTCAATTTACAGCCTTGCCCTTTGGCTTATCTACTGCTCCAAGAGTCTTCACAAAATGCCTGGCTCCAGCCATTGCATTTTGCCAAACCAACGGGATCCAAATATACCCTTATCTGGACGACATTCTCCTTCTTGCGGAATCAGAAAACAAGCTCCTAAGTCACCTAAAGTTCACCATGACCCTCCTGCATGACTCTGGGCTTACCCTAAACCTTCCAAAATCTTCCCTGCACCCTCAGCAGGACAATGTTTTCCTGGGATCCAGGATCAGATCAGATTTGGTGAAATGCTTCCTCCCACAGGATAACGTGTAGTCCCTCTCAAGTCCTTCCAGGATCTTCTGGGGGTATCCAACCTTTCAGCAAGGCAGTTCCTTCAAGTACTGGGACTCACGGAGGCAACTATCCCCAATCTCCCTTTAGCCAGGATGCACCTGAGAACATTTCAATGGTACTTGAAGAATGTATGGTCTTGGCACCGACACTCCCTAGAAAAACTAATCCCTCTTCCATCCTGCCTAAAATCAGAACTGAGGTGGTGGATTTAGCAAATCCTTCTCAACCAAGGCATTGCCCTACAACTTCCTCCACCTACACAATCCGTGCACACAGATGCATCAAGACCTAGGATGGTGGGCAACTCTAAAGGATTTCAGGGTTCAACAGCCTTGGAATCCTGTCCTTCAAAAACAACACATCAATGTCAGGGAGATGACTGCAGTCTTGCTGGCCCTTCAGGCCTTTCTACCCATCCTTCAATGGATGCTAAACAGGGAGACATGTCTAGACATTTTTGCACAACTAAGCAAATTCTGCAGCAAGGGTCAGTCTCCATCAGCCTGGATAGTGAATGCCTTCAGCTTTCCTTGGAAGGGAATGCCAAAACCTAATCACTGTCCGCAAACCCAATCGTCCTGCTGGTCAACTGCTTCTATACTTTTTTTAGCTAAAAATGGAATTCTCTTTCTTCCTCTCTAAGGACTTGTGAAAACTTTAAAATTCAGCTACATTCTTACCTTTCTTCTAACAGGAAATAAAACTGCACTCCCCCACCTAGCCTAATAATCAATCCACCCCTTAAACTCCTGACTAACTGAGTACAAGCTAACCTAACATAAGTGTACATATTATAAATAACGTAATTGTACATATAAATAACCCATCCCACCTTTTTTTCTCTTTTCCTTCTAAGTCTTTATTCTCCCTCTCAATTAAGTTACCACTGCCTTCCTAAATATCTAGATATTATGTAACCAAAAAAATTATTCCTGTTCTCTAACATGAAATGAAATTGTAATTGTGTCTTCTTAATATGATTGTATATGTAACTAAGCTATGTAATGCGTAGCTTTTCTCCCCCGGCCTCCACTGAAAACAGGCTCCCTGAGCCCAGTGGACTTCCCCAGTCTTCAAAATGGAAATAAATAAAAAATAAATAAGGGGATGTACCTTCATGCATCCCCCCTTCCCACTAATACGGAAGGCCGTTCTTAAAATCAAGAAGGGTCAACCGAAAATCTTGCTGGTGACTCTCTACTGGCCAAGGCAACACTGGTTCCCCCTTCACTCTTTAGCCAAGGGCAATCACCACAAGTTTATTTTTATTTATTTATTATTTTATTTATTTTACATTTGTTGACCGGGATAGTCCGACTGGATATGGATACATTTTTTTTTCGGAGTCCGGGGAAAAAACTCCAACAGGTTTAAAATGACATATAATAACAGTGCAGCAATAGAAGTTACATTTGATTACTTTTATTATATACAGGTTAGTAGACCCTAGTCGACTAAATCCTTCCTAGTCAAAAAAAATGCCCATATCTGTGAAGAATTTCATGGTAATCTTAGTCCGGGTTCATACAAGGACATATCCAATGCGATTTAAGGTGGATTTCTAGCCCTTTTTTGAATAGAGCTAGTGATGGTGAAAACGTTACCCCACAAGGTGGACCTACTGTCTCAGCAAAAGGGATCTCTTATTCACCCTCAGCTGCAAATGCTCAACTTAACACTCTGGGCGATCAACTTCTAATCCCTTGCAGACAGCTCTACTCTGAGGACATGCTTTCAATCCTGATGGAGGCCAGGAAACCAACTACTAGAAAGTCATACCTATCTAAATGGGCAAGATTCTCTAAATGGTGTCTTCTTAAGGACAGGGACCCAATGCAGGTCGACCCCTCCCTAGTCCTTAGCTGTTTGTGATCTCATTAAGGCTGGACTAGCTTACTCCTCTGTGATAGTCCACCTTTCAGCCTGCTTACCTTACAGCCACCCCTGCTTTCCATCCTGGACATTAAGCTTTTCCTGAGAGGAGTCCTACATATCAGACCACCACAAAAACCCATCCCTCCTCCCTGGGACCTCAACTTTGTGCTAGAAAAACTCACCTTCCCTCCTTTTGAGCCAGCTAGTTGTTCCCACCTTACAAATGTGCACATGGAAAACCGTTCATTTAGTGGCCATTGCTTTTGCTAGAAGTGTGTCAGAACTACAGGCCCTTATGGCCTACCCCTTCGTACACCACCTTCCATAATGACAGTTACCTTACGCACAAATCCTTCCTTTATGCCCAGAGTGGTAAATGAAGTATCCATAAACCAGTCCATCCACTTATCTACCTTCTTCCCAACTCCAACCAACAATGCAGAGAGGATCTTTCTTTCCCTGGATGTACACAGTTAAGATTCTACTTAGACAAGACTAAGTCATTCAGAAAGTCTAACCAACTCTTTATCTTCTTTCACACCAGGACTCGGGGAAAGGCCATTTCCAAACAAACCATTTCCTGTTGGATCAGGAAATCTATTATTTTTTGTTCACACCATGGCAAAGTCCTACCTCAGGGTAGAAGAGCTCACTCAACCAGGAGCATGGCTACCTCCAAGGCCTTTCTCAAAGGCCTGGACACAGCCTCCATTCTGGAAGCAGCTTACCTGGATTTACCGTTCACACCTTCACCAAACACTACAAATTAAACCAGGTCTCCAGGGCCGGGTAGGATTTGCAAGAACAATCCTGCAAGGATTCCTAGAATCCTCTACATCTATGTCCTCCCTTCTGTCTTCCTAAGCTGTGATACTCTCCCACACCAATGAATACTGCAACATTGGCATAGGAGGAAATAGAATAATTGTGTAAAATCGCACCATAACCATAGATGTCCTCTTCCACATTGCAGTATTCCTTCCCACCCTCCATACCCCCTATTCTCCTCTTACCATATTCTCCTCTTACCATATTCTCCTCTTACCGCAGGGTCTGGCCTCAGGCCACTGCTTCCACTCCAGAAGGCCTGTCTGTTCAATCTTACAGTGGCATTTGTTCTTTTTGTTGGCATCTTGTTCTCCTGACAGGCCATTCCTGTGGGCTTCAAGATGTTCTTCGTGTTTCACTGTTGCAGTCATTACATTTGGTAATCTGCTGGCAGGTTGTCCTCAGTTGGCCTGATTAACAAAGTTTGGGTCCTGCGTTGGTTGCTTTCTCTTCTTCCATTACATCTGGTCATCAGGGGTGTAAAACATGCAGCCGATGCCATTACATCAGTCTTTCTTGCCGTGTGGTGCCCAAAGCAGAAGCAGTTTGCAAGTGCCAGTCGGCCGACTCCTTAAATTTTCATTTTCGAGTTTCAGAACCAAAGTCTTCAACTTAAATCTAAGTACCCCGTTGGGGAAACTTTTTCTTGCTCATTACAGATGTCAGTAAAAGTTAATAATTGCATTACTTGTGGGAAGCAAATACCTCATAAAGATTTTCAATTGTACTGTATTCATTGCCTATGCCCTGACCACAACGTGCTTAGCTATCGGTTTTGTGCTTTATTTAATCAGTGCAGTATCTGTCGCCGGTACATTTTTGCCTCTAAATATTTCAGTTCTCGGTTTAATTATTCAGAAATGACATTCGGTTAGCCATCCAACTACCAGAGTTCTGAAAAAACGCAAAGAAAAAGACATAAGGCCTGTCGAGGTCCAAAACTGCCAACGACGCTTCTAAGCCAGTTGCCAGTTCGCCGGTACTCAGTGAGGTGCTTTTGAAGTCCCTGATGCCTGCTACTTATGATTCGCAGGCCTCTACTGAGACCCATTCGGAGTCTGGTATGCCGTGAGATGCTTCACCTATGGAACCCGTGGATGTCTCTACCTTGGATGGGTCCGGAGCCGCTGTACAGGCACCGGTTTCTCAGGGTGTATTCAGGCCTACAGACTTGCATATTAAACCGACTCCACCGTCAATACTAAGGCCTAAATTTCGATCCATGTCTAAAAAACAGATGCCCAGGCCACATGTTCAGGCCCCTGTGCCTAAAAAACAAATGATCAAAATGGCTGAAGATCTAATTACTCTAATTAGTGGTAGTCAACCCCCCCCCCCCCCTTCTAAGAGGCCTAAGGCTGAGCTTGACTATGAATCTTCTGATCAGGACTCTGTTTCTTCTGACTCTTCTAATGATCTGGATTTGTCCATACCTACTTATGAGGATTCTGATGCATGTGACTCCATTCCCTCTGCCCCCCCTGAGGACTTTTCTTTTGGGGAAACTTTGCATACCTTAAGGGAGCATTTCCACTGGGAAAGTCAAGAATTTTCTGAATCCAAAAAGAGGCTTAAGGATTTCCTTCTTCCTCAGCATAGGCCTTTGGCTTTACCTCCTGTACTAGACATTGTTGATTGTGTTTTCGGAATCCCGTATGGCCCCTGATTATCTGCCTTTTGCTTCTAGTAAACCTGGATAGATACTACAGGGTTCCTGAGTCCCACAACTTCCTTTTCAAAAATCCTGTTGCGGACCCAGAAACCATTTCTCAGGGGTCCAAGGGCATTAAGGGTTCTACTGCTAAAAATCCTACCCCTTCTGATAGAGACTCCAGGGCGCTTGATAGCTGGGGTAAAAAGATTTATACTTCTGCAACCTCGGCAATCAGGGCTTTAAACTGTCAATTTCATATGCTAAAATATCAACAGCATGTCATGGGACTGCTTAAACAGAAAATGTTGATTTCTGACTGTGTGGAAAATAGATTTACAGGATTTATTGCATTCAGCTGAACAAGTTTGAAAACTTACTTTGCAATGTGGTTTTTGATTCTTTAGAGGCCTCTTGCAGGGCTGCTGTTACTGGGTCGGTACTTAGAAGGCATGCTTGGTTTAAGGAGCAATCTCTGCTGGATCATATTAAAGCAAAATTGTTGGATGCTCCTTTACATCAGGACCACATGTTTGGCAATAAGGCTGAAGAAGTACCAAAAAAGATGGAAGATGAAGCTAAGTCTATGCAAACTCTGAAAGATTTCTTACAAATGCAACCTCCAAGATTTAGTAGGCACTGGCCTACTAAGAACTGGTCCTTTCCAACTCCTTCCAGATCCACTCAAGCCAAACCCAGACGCACCAAAAACACCAGGTTTCAGTCCCAAGGGACTCTCAGAACTAAGCAATGGGTTGCTTCCACTTCCAAATCTGGAAATAAGACACCCCCTATGGTAAACAGTCTCAATGACTTTCCTTTAAAATTACCAAGCACTTAACTTTCAGCCGCCTCTTTGGGGGGAAAGATTGCTCTTCATGCAAAAAACTAGCAACTCATAACCCAGGACAAATGGGTTTTAAATATAGTGTCCCAGGGATACATATTTCATTTCCACACGTTGCCAACTCCAAACAGGTGGCCAGACCTGCCCCCAAATCAGTGGGCAGAGGCTCAGAAACAAGTACTTTCCTCTTAAACATGGGGGCTATTCAACCGGTACCAGAAGAGGAAAAGGGACAAGGTTTCTATTCCAGACTTTTCCTGGTACCCAGAAAAGACAACTCATTGCGTCCAATTCTGGACCTGTCTACTCTAAACACCTTTCTAGACATTCCAAAATTCAAGATGCTGACTCTTCACCAGTTACTTCCTATGCTGGGCAAGGATGCCTGGTTGGCAGCTCTAGATTTAAAAGAAGCTTACCTGCATATCCCAATCAGGGAATCTTGCAGAAGATAGCTACGCTTTAAAGCAGGCTACTTGCATTATCAATTCTCTGCACTGACCTTTGGCTTGTCTACTGTGCTCAGGGTATTCACAAAGTGCCTGGCTCCAGTAATTGCCTTTTGCAGGCAAAGAAATATTCAAATATATCCATACCTGGACGATTGTCTAATTCAGGCAGAAAACCAGGCCATACTTATAAAACATCTGGTGTTTGTAAAGAGTTCTAACTTGTCTAGGGTACACCATAAACGAAAAGAAATCACAACTGGTACCCTCTCAACAGATTACATTCCTGGGTGCAAGCTTGAATACAACTGCCCAGATGGCTTTCCTCACGCCAGAAAAGTAAATTAATTTGGTAACTTATCTCAAACAGGTGGCCACAAAAACCCTGTTATCTGCAAGACAAATACCGCAAGCCTTTGGGTTCATGGCCGCCTGCATTCTTCTAATTCCATATGCAAGACTGCATGTGAGGAAACTTCAGTGGTACTTAAAAAGTTTATGGGGTCAACATAGTCACAGCCTGGAAATGATTCCTATCATACCTTGTCTACACCTAGAGTTCCTATGGTGGACAAAGGCCTGCTACCAAAACAAGGGACTGCTATTCACACTACCCCCTTGCCACGCAGACCCTAAGTACAGACTCATCAGACTATGCATGGGGGGCTCATCTGGCAGGGAAGTGCATTCAGGGCAAATGGAGCCCAAATCAAATGCACCTACATATCAATCAAAAAGAAATGTTAGCTGTACAGAATGCTCTGACAGCCTTCAAGGACTGCATTCATCCAGGACAACTAATGGTAAAGACGGACAACACCACTGTTATGTGGTACATAAACAAGCAGGGGGGTACACATTCCTATCCCCTCTGCAGACTAGCCATGGCATTGTGGAACATGGCCTTGAGCTACCAAGTGCAGTTGCAAGCTCAGTTCCTGCCAGGAAAACTGAAAATTCTGGCAGACAAACTAAGCAGAAATCTCATGGACCCACACGAATGGAGACTAAAACCACGGATTTTCAACATGTTGACAAGCAAATGGGGGATCCCAGATATAGATCTAGTTGCTTCCCCCCAGAACTACCAGTTGGACAAATTTTGCACAAGAACTCCTCACAAAAAAGCTTGGAAAGTGGATGCTCTGTCCTTCAGCTGGAAAAACCTATCAGTCTACGCATTTCCCCCTCTGCCTCTGCTCTCCAAAGTTCTGCTAAAAGTCAAACAGGGCAAACCAAAAATTTTGATTGCTCCAGACTGGCCACGCCAACACTGGTACCCACTACTGCGTAGTGTCACAAATTTCTCCATGGCACCTGCCTCAGACACCTTCCTTACTGTCTCAGCAGGAGAACCAAATTCTGCACCCTCAACTCCCAACATTGAATCTTGCAGCTTGGCTAATCACTTAAATTCACCCTTAGCATCCCTCAGCAAACCTGTGATGGCGGTCATCTTGGAGGCGAGAAGACCTAGTACTAGAAAATCTTATGCTGACATATGGAAAAGATTCTGTGCCTGGAATCAATCTCAAGGGATGAGCACAGCGGCCCCCAATTTACCTCAGATTATGCAATACTTAACTGAGATGCTTCACAAGGGCCTGTCTTTTTCCTCCATTAAAATCCACGCCTCGGCCATTTCAGCTCATTACAACACAGAACTTCCCCTCTTCCCTCATCCTCTGCTCAAGCAGTACCTCAGAGGGGCCAAAAACTTGAGAACTCCCAGGAGAGCTCCAACCCCTGCCTGGGACCTTAACTTTGTATTGGAGAAACTCACTCTGCCTCCTTTTCGAGCCAGCTGCTACTGCAGGCTTAAAATTTCTTTCTTGGAAAACAGCCTTCCTTTTAGCAATCGCTTCAGCTAGAAGGATATCTGAATTACAGGCTCTTATGGCAGTGGAGCCTTTTATTATTTTTCATGCGGACAGGGAGTCTCTCAGGACCAATCCATCCTTCATGCCTAAGGTGGTATCCAGTGTGGCTCTTAATCAGACCATTCATCTGCCAACTTTCTTTCCCAATCCACAGAACAAGGGGGAGTGGATTCTGCATTCATTGGATGTACACAGACAACTTAGAGTTTACTTAAACAGGGCAAAATCTATACAAAAGTCTGAACAACTACTGGTGGCATTTGCTGCAGGGGCAGAGGGAAAGGCTATTTCAAAGCAGACCATTTCTAAATGGATAAGTCATTGTATTCGTTTCTGCTATATGCACCGTGGTAAAACTATCCCCCAGGGGATCAGATCTCATTCCACCAGGGTTGCATCTACTTCTACAGCCTTTTGTCAGAGGTGTTCCTCCCAGAAACATTCAAGAAGCTGCTACTTGGAGCTCAGGTCTTACGTTCACCAAACATTACCATTTACCTTTCTTCTCTAAATCTAGAGCTGGTTTTGCCATGTTGTCGTGCAGGGCCTTATAGCTGGTCCTAATGCTGTATATATCCATCCTCCCAACCATAGCTTTGGGAATCTACCCAAATGTAATGACTGCAACAGTGAAACACAAAGAACATAGTATAGTTGTGTACACTTACCATAAATGTAGATGTTCGAGTGTATTTACTGTTGCACTCTTGGTTACCCTCCCTCCAACCCCCTGTTTTCTTCTTACTATACCTCTACTTTCCTTTACAATGCTTAAGAGCCTTTTTGGTGTATTTGCTTTTGTTTGGAGGTATAGTTTTGTGTATTTTAAATTACTTAAATATTTGGCTCCCCATTTGGGGGGCACCTGACATCTGGGGCAAGAAAAACTGATGTAATGGCGTCGGCTGCATGTTTTATACCCCTGACGACCTGACGTCATGGAAGATGGGACAGCAACCGACGCAGGACCCAAGACTTTGTTAATCAGGCCGACTGAGGGCAACCTGCCAGCAGATTACCCAAAAGTAATGACTGCAACAGTGAATACACTTGAACATCTACATTTATGGTAAGTGTACACAACTGTACTTTCTAAGGTCCGTGCGTGCAGACGTCACATTTAAGGTCCCTGGTTTATGGCCCTATGTATGACGTCCACACACCTTCAGCAGCCAGGCAAAAGCTTTTGTATAGGAGCCGATGTATCGCCTGAGACGGAAAATCCAACACCAATGAATACTGCAACATGGAAGAGGAGGGCATCTATGTTTATGGTAAGTTTTTATACAACTATTCTTTCCTCGTGGATCTCTAAATCCATTGGAATATGTTACTCCACCCATGGTAAAACCTTACAGGGCCGGGTCAAATCGCACTCTACCAGGGCAGCTACTTCCTTAGCTGCTTTTATTTCTTGGGGGTGGATTATGCCTCGATCCTAGAAGCTGCCACGTGGGCCTCAGTGCACACCTTCACCAAACATTACAAACTGGACTTAGCTTCCAAGGCTAGAGCTGGGTTCACCAGGTCTATTCTTCAGGGTCTCATTGACCAAGGACCCTAATCATCCTCCCAGGTTCATACTTAAAAGCTTTGACACTCTGCCTACTGTTATGAATGCTGCAACATTTGAATAGAAGGACATAGAATAGTTGTATAAGAACTTAACCTTAACTTAGATGTCCTATTCCATGTTGCAGTAGTCAGTCCCTCCCTACCTGCCCCATCTGACTTTCCAGCCTGTTATACCTTACTAGCCTGTAGGCATATTTTCATCCTGTCATCTTTCCTTTTAGCTTCTTCACTGATCACAGCCTAATAAGTACCCTTTTTCTAGTCTATGTGAATCTCTAGGGTCTACTGTTTTGGACCCTCCTTAAAAGTCCAGGAGTACTAGTGTATGCGTCATTCCCTTCTGAAGAGGGTGCATGCACACGTCACTTTTATACCCTACGTCAGTTTATGGCCCTAGTGCAGGACGTCACACGTACCCCCCACGTCAGTTTATGGCCCTAGTGCAGGACGTCACACGTACCCCCCTGAAGCAAGTCTTTGGTATACTGGCCGAATATCGGTGCTGCAGGCAGCAATATCCCTACTGTTATGAATACTGAAACATGGAAGAGAAGGACATATAAGGTTATGGTAAGTTCTTGCACAACTGTTCATTATAGGTTTATTTTTATTTCTGTTAATTGCTGTATTTGGAGGTAAAAGGGGTCCATGGGGTCTGCTGTGCATTGTAGTTTATTTTAGCTGCTCTTGGAAGAAGTACTTTTAAAAGGTAAAATGTTTTACTTAAAAATAAATAAATATATATATATATATATATATATATATATATATATATAAAAACATTTTTGGGTGGATGCATGTTCAGAAGTGAATGCAGTGCATTTGGAATTGCGCTAAAACATTTCATCATTGTTTCAGTATAGTTTGCTTTTATAAGTTGCATAGTTTGTATTTTGTTTTTAGTGATGTCTTCAATAAGTTTACAGTGTACTGCTTTCATTATAATGCGATTACGGACGGTTCTGCTTTTGGGCCTGTTCTTCATTGCATCATTGTGCTGTGCAAATATTGCTATATGTTTTACTTTTTTCTTAATTGCTGTGTTCAAAGGTAAATGGTGTCTATGGTGTCTGCTGTGCATTCTAATTAATTTTAGAGTGGCTTTTTAGTAAAGTGAAAATGTGTGTAACTTTATTTTCTGAAAGGGTGGGGGACATGTTTGGTGGTAAATACAATGCATTTGGTTTTCTACAAGTTGTGTTTATGTCAGGTTTTCAATGGCCAAAATGCCCCCCCTACATTACGTCATTTACTATTACCTTTTTACATGGCTTGTAATATTAATTCTTTTCTGCTCCATTCTTCGTCTTTCATATGCATACATTTTCAGGTGTCAGTGTTTTTCAAACCAGTTCTTTCAAACACTAGTGTTTCTAGCCAGTTCTTTCAAATGCCAGTGTTTCTAGCCAGTTCTTTCAAATGCCAGCGTTTCTAGCCAGTTCTTTCAAACGCCAGTGTTTCTAGTCCGGTAATTTGTGTGCCAATATGTTACTGTACCCTACTAACAGTTTTGCTAAATATGCTGCTTATCAGGTAAGTACAGATTCAAGAGTAGAGCGAGCAGCAGCTTCATCACAGTCCACCACCACCAAGAGAATGTGCAAGTGACAGGATGTTTGGAAAATGGAATTTAACTGGATGGAGAAATGCAGTGATGTAAAAGCATTCTGCAGGTACTGCAAAAAGGAATTCCTAATAACCAACGGTGGAAGAAACAATGTCGCATGACATGAGGCAACTGAACAACATAACACTGCTGTTCTTCAAGCAAAATCCAGTCACTTGATGACAAAGTGGGCAAGGAACACAAACCTTGAGGGGACAGAACTTAGCATCATTGCAGCAGAAGCCTCTTAGGTGTTCCATGCTGTTAAGCACAGTATTTCCTATAACAGCTTGGACTGTGCAGTAAAGTTGGCCAGCCAGTTCTACAGTGACTTGAACCTTGTAAAAAACTGTCTTGCAGAAGAACCAAGTCTGAAGCCGTTGTTGAAAATGTTATGACTGCACTCATTGGAATGCCTCCTGCATGACCTTCAGAAACCAGGCACTTCATTTGCATTATCATATGATACTTCCAACAAGGGGGACATAAAATTGCACTTGTGATGCATTTTTTTTCTAAAGAAGGGGTGGTGAATGACCTTTTGGACTTCTGTAAAGACCCTGATGAATCTGCCCAGGCGATATCACAGCAGATTACAAACATTGTATAAAAGCACTCCTTGCTCTGGAACAGCATTTCAGCATATAGGGTTGATGCCATTGTGAACTATGGGAGGAAATCTGGAGTGTATAGCAGATTAAAAGTGGCAATCACTCGAGAAGGCTAACTGTGTTGCCCTCTGCATTCATAATGCAGCCAAAAAAGCTGCAGCATGGCTACCTTATGATCTGGAAGTATTTGTGATGAAACTTTTCAGCCATTTCTCTTGTTCTGCCACAAGGATCAGAGACTTGAAAGACTTCTGAGTTTGTGGCATGGAATTTGAGAGTTTCTTAAGACGTGCCAACAAGGTGGCTGCTACTACTGCCAGCCATTAAAAGAATAGTGAAAATTCTCCCAGTGCTCCAGTCCTATTTCCTTAGGTAGGGAGAAGAGGAGACCCCCCGGCAGATATGGCAATACTTTTCAGCTAATGAGCATGGTGACAATGCAATGCTTACAGTGCCCCAGTACTATTTGCACTTTCACAGTGTTCTTGTGGATTTAAATGAACATACAAGTTGTTGTGTCTTTCGGCTTTTCCCAGTTAGGGGTCGCCACAGCGGAACTCCGGTCCGCTAATGATTGGCAGTTGATTTTTACGTACCGAGTTGCCAGCCCTTAAGCACAAACTTCAACGAAGGAAGGCCCATTCACGCATGTCTCCACGCAGAAGACGTACTTTAGAAAAAACAGCACTTGCTGCCATGGAAACATTGTCTAATGGTCTGTCAAGGACAAACTGCAAGCAAGAGCTGAAGGTGCTTTATTTGGATGAAAACTTAGGGGCACATGAGCACATTGGATAGCACTTTTAACAAGTAAACTTAAAAAAACAAACTGAAGAGACTCCATGTTCTTGGAGCGTACCTCTCAACTGTACAGATTTTCACAGAATGTCCAGCCGTTTGCCTCAAATATTTGGTGTGTTTCTCATAAAATCTGGTTTTCTGGCAAATTACAAAGGATTGTGGTATTTCAGACTTCATATCCTTCAGAAAATGCATGCTAACACAAATCATGTTGTTCTAGCAGCTTTCTAAGTTTATAAAAGCATTATTTTAAAATCTGTCCCTGTTTCTGGCATGAGTCCTCCCATTATTTTAGGCTTTGTCCAGATTTCTTGCATTAAGAGGTTGAGAGGTATGTCTTGGAGACAGCAGTTAAGTAATTAGTGGCTTGATTATACTGAAATCAAATACTTGTTTATATTGTCTAAATTATCTTTAACTGAGCCTTTTGCTTTCAGTGAGATAATCAATTTGCTCTGCTGACTCCTTACCCAACCATTTTATCATTAAGTCCCAACATTTCTACAGCTGTTAAATTTAAGTCTCTAGTTGCACTCAGGAGGATTTCCATGCCCAATAGTTTTCCGGACAGTCATCAGACTTAATAAAACCTGAGTTAACCATTTCTCTGTGAATAAGATGCTTTGTGGCATCTTGTATGTTTTAGTGTTCAGACAAGTTATCTTTAGGCTGTGGTAGTGGAAGTCCTTGATTTCTGTTTCTAAGGAGCAGCTTCCTGACTGAGTTATATCACTTTCTGGTAGTTACTGTAATGCTGTAAACAGGCTATTTTAACTGTTATAAATTAAAAGACCACTAGATGGCAGCAACAGATCAATAAATGCTTAAACTATGCAACTATAACAAACTGCCTGAATATGCTATGAAGGGCAGAATAATAGGAATGAAGGACTAGAGTGTAAAGAGTTTTCTCAAGGTCAGACCAGCTATAGACAGCTTTGTCTGGCTGAATCCAAACCTTTTGAGAGTCCTGTAGTCCGTAAAGTCTTGGATGATATGTTCTCATACATTGTTGCAGACGGATTACCTACCCCCCCCAGTTGCACAGAAGCCAGACCTCATTTACAGTATGCTTGATGCCCATAAACAAAAATCTACTGTTGGATGCAGCTGTGGTGTCTTTGGCGTTCCCCAAGGGAACCCACGAGGCCTGTTTTCAAGAACCCCTTGTTAAATGATAAGTATCTTTTACAGACTGGGCAAGAAAAATGGTCTGCTATTCTGGCCATGAGGACTGTAAACTGTCTGTTCCACATGGTGAAATAACCTGGGAGTCGATACAAGTACAAATTAAAGCTAAGGCAGAGGTGTATCAAGATAAGAACCTCAATAGGGATATGTGGAAACTGTAATTTTAGCCTCTAGATGTCCTGACTCTCATTTAGATATGGCTGTGATGCCTTAGATACATCCTGTAGGTCAGCTGCTATATGGGATCTGTGATTTGCAGACATTCCTTGCTAAGCAATCAGCCCATCTCGGAGCATGTTAAAGCTAAATTCCTCAATGCTCCATTAGACAAGAGTTCCTGTTCAGACTCACTGCTGAGAAAGGTTCAGAAACTGAATGAAAAAGGGAAGATTACAGTCTGTCAGGGAACTTGTTTTTCCCCACTACTCAGATACAGCAGAAATTATCCTGTTAAATCTTGGCCTGCTCCCTGATAAGACCCATATAAGTTTTCCAAGAGGAAGGAGACAAAGTTCCAGAAAAAGAGGTAACACAACACTCACTAGATGGTTGCTTAAGACCCAGCAAGGGAGTAGCTGTGACTGTTTGAAGTAACTCCTCACCCAACCCTCTCCACCAACCCTTTCCCTCTTCACTTAGGAACAAATTACACAGGATAAAATAGGTGCTCAGTCATAAGGAAAGTTTACTTATTAATACTTTGGAGGATCCCTCCGTTTTAGGAATTCCTTCAGCTGCAAAACAACAGATGCACCTTAATTCCCTATTGGATACAGGACCTTCTACAAAGAGCATCCATTCATTTTGCCCTAATTGGGGAGAGTCTGGCACAGGTTTCCATTCAAGGCTTTTCCTAGTTCCCAGAATGGAAGCAACATGGAGACCCATATTAGACCTTTACAGATTAAACACGTTTCTAGTGCTACCCAAGTTCAGAATGCCTACCTTCACAAAACTGCTCTCTCTCGTCATGCCAGGGGCATGGATAGTAACCCTGAACCATAAGGATGGTTACTTTCACACTGCCATTGTGCAGGAGCATAAACTTTCTACACTTAGCAGGGTGATCCCAGTTTCCATTCTAAACCTAACCATTTGGCTTGGCTACTGCACCCAGACTTCACCAAATGTCTGACACCAGTCTGTCTCCTTCAGGAACAGAGAGATTCACATGTGTCCTTACCTAGGTTACTGTTTAATACAAGCAGTATCTCTCGAAGAATTCCACAGAGCTATACTACTGTGGAATATTTTCAAAAGATATGCTTGACTGTCAGTGACCAAATGTCTCGGCTGTATCCTGCTACATTTCTGGAGGCAGACTTGGTCTGTATTCAAAGCATTTCTACCCCAGGGCAAAGTCCAGTATATGTCAGGTTACTTCAAGCACATTTGCAGCCATAAAACCATCACAGTCAGATTTCCTCAGACTCCTTGGGTACAGTTTATTTCCATTTTGATGATCGGGGAAGTCCACTGGGCCAAGCCGAGCCCGTTTTCAATGGCAGCCCAGGATGAAAAGCTCCAAAAGCAGTTAACAGAATACAACATAAGTACAGTATGGAACATAGTGTACAAAAGCATAAATATATAGTTTAAAATACTATAAAATCAGGGAGTATACCTTTAAAAACACATGTTAAAATATAAAGTCAAAATAATATAGAGAATATAATTAAAAGTACGAGTCAAAGTGTACAAGTTTAGTGTGTTTTTCTAACAGTGTTGGTGATCAGAGGTGATAGTAGATGAGACTGAAGGGAGGTTTGAAAGAGATGACAGTGTAATTTAGGTGGGAAGGGAGCAGTAACATTCTCAGTTTGAGGTAAGGTAACAATGGAGGAGAGAGTTTAAATTAGAATAGTTGAGTACAATTGGGGGGGGGGGGGCAGAATTCCATAGTTTAGCCAAGGAGTGTGATAGAAATAATTGGTCAGCAGGGCGTAGGGGTTTATAGATTTTAAGGTTTTGGTTTTCAGATCTAATTATATGACTGGGGAGGTCATGGGTTAAGATAGATGAAAGAGAGGGGCAGGTGGAGGGTGAATACAAGTTTGTGAGCAGTGGTGAGTTGGATGAATTTCAGGTAATTAGGAAACTTGAGTCAATTTAGAGAGTGGACAGAATGGCAGTAATGGGTGGAGTATTTGGACCCTGTAGGAAATGTATAGACTTTGTTAAAGCAAGCTTCCAGTTTGTTTTTTATGCTAAGTTGGAGATGAGTAAGTAGAGGGAGCCCCATACATTAGAGAGAGGAGCAGGTAGGAGAAGGCTAGAGTATGTGTGGTAGAAGCAGTTAGATAACTATTTTGTCTATACAGCAGACCTAGTTTTTGGTGGGGTTTTTTTTGATATTTTGGATGTGGATATCGAATTTTAAATGTTCATCAATGGTGACTCCGAGTAGTTTGGTGTGGGGTACAATATCGATTAGAGTGTTGTGGCTTTTTATTGTAAAGGAGATTTTGTCTATGGTGAAATTTCTTGGAGAGAGGAGGTGGTTGTTTAGCATTCAAGTTTCAATATTCGAGAAGGCTGTTTGGGATTTTTGAAGGAGTTCGGAGGGAGAGTTTGCTGTACAGATTATGGAATCATCGGCATACTGGAGCAGTGTAGCATTATCTATGGATTTGTGAAAGTTATTAATGAAAATATTGAAAAGTAAGGAGCCGAGAATAGAGCCTTGGGGGACGCCGAAGGGATTGTTGAGAAGAGGATGAAGTGGAATTTCTCCATTTAACAGCTTGTTTGTTGAATAGATAGCTTGTAAACCAGGCTGTGGAGGAAGCAGAGAAATTGATGGCAGAAAGTTGTGATAAGAGTAGAGGATGCGAGACAGTGTCAAAGGCTTTGGAGGGATCTAAGTAAAGGGTGAATATGGTTTTCCTAGAGTAGCGAGCACGATTAATGATGTCAAGGAAGGACAGAAGAGCAGTGGTAGTGCTGCGGCCAGGTCTGAAACCATGTTGTGTTAGGGTAAGAAGATGATTGTGTATTAAGTATAGTAAGAGTTGGTGATTAATGCATTTTTGCGAAGATTTTGGAAAGAGGTGGGAGAATAGCTATAGGATGGAAGTTAGTAGTGTCAGTGTTATTGCCGCCTTTATGGAGAGGGGCGACAGAGGCTTTCTTCTAGAGTGAGAGGACATAAGCTTCTTGGATGGACATGTTTATAAGAATGGAAATGGGGAAGAGCAGTGCTCTCTGCAGCTATGTTAAGGAAAGATGGATGCAGATTATCAGGTGGGTAGGAGCAAAGCTTTAGTTTGAGGTGTTTTTTTATGCTGCTGTTAAGGAAAGGTTTAAGACTGAAAGGTGAAGTGTTACAGAGAAAAGCAGTGGATGGGGGACTGTGAGAGGGAGAGAAGATTAGAAAGTTTACAGTTAGTTTGGCTATACAGTCAGCAAAAAAGGTGTTGAAATTAGATGCAATTTCATGGTCTGGGGAGTTTGGGTTAGGGCATTAATTGTCTTTTCTACGAGGGTTTAGAAGGGAGGAAGTGCAGTTCCAGAACTTTTTGGGGTTAGAATTATGTTCTGAGTGGAGTTTTGCATAATATGTCTTACGGTCTTTAGTTATTAGTTGCTTCACCGAGTTGTGGAATTGTTTGAATTCGATTAGAGAGAGTAACTTATTTTTTGGTATTGTTTACAAGATTTGTCTCTGAGGTGCATTACATTTCTGGTTTCTTTAGCTAGCCAGGGAACATTTTGGGGGTTTGTTTTTGTTCTATGAGGGGCTAGGCTGTTTAGTAAGTCTTGGAAGGTTTTGTTGGAGTAGTTAGTTGGACTGTCCAGAGGCAGAGTCTTTAAGAGGTCCCAATTCATTTTTTCCAGACAATCTGAAAACATCTGTGGATGAATGTATTGATGTGTTTGGACAAAAGAGGCACACTAGAAGGCATAGGCTGGTAGGTTATCGCTAAGGAGATCAGGTACAATACCGCTGTTTGAGAATGGGTTGGGATGGCTTGATAAGATCCAGTCTAGGATAGTGCCAGAGGAGCTGTCATTAGTGGGTCTGGTAGGGTAATTTATTAGCTGGGAGAAGTTAGAGATTGTTTGGCTCAGAGATTTTGAGGAGATGGTGGCCCAGTTAATGTTTACATCGCCAAAGCTGAATGTTTACTTTTTTTCCCCCTCAAATATTTTTTTTATTTTCAATTGAAATAACATTTACATAATATTTTTAAATATCATTTTAAACAAATATATACAATATTTACAATAGCCCGACTTTCAATTATATACACTGTATGTTGTTAAATATAGAATTAACAGATCAGTTATCAGTGATACGATATTGATTATTGCAGAATGTCCAACAAAGATATAACTTTCTTCCAAGGATGATTTGCCAGTGGCCTGGGATAGATTCGTAGTTTGATTTTTATTTCCATCAAGGCAGTTGTCTTCAGTAAAGTGTAGAATTCTTCCAAGGTTGGGGGTGTATTTGAATTCCACCTTCTGGTTACACATTTCCTAGATATAGCAAGTATTGTCCATAACAAATACATATTTGTCTTTTTCAGGTAGGGACCTTTATTTACATTTAGTATTATCAATACTTTAGTTAAGGTAAATGATTCACCCGCGGTGGTGGTGCTGCGGTAGCGTTGTCACCTCACAGTAAGAAGCTGTCCGGTTCGATTCTCAGCTAGAGCATCTTCTGCATGGAGACATGCGTGAATGGGCGTACCTTCGTTGAACGTTGTGTGTCAGGGCTGGTAACTCGATACGTAAAAATCAACTACCAATCATTAGCGGACCGGAGTTCCGCTGTGGCGACCCCTAAAAGCCGAAAGACACAAACAAAGTTAAGGTAAATTATTCATTAAATAAAGCTTGTAAAAAATTATTCCATTCCAATATGATTTAATTTTATTGCATTCATAAAAAATATGTATCCAGTCTGCTTTATTTGACTTTTCACACCTCCAGCAAAAAACATTTGTAGTACTGATCTTTTTAATTCTATCTGGTGTTAAAAATGCTCTGTGCAAGTATTTCTAGTTAAGTATTTTCCAGTACTGTGTGTTAGAGGTATAATTAACTGGTAGTAAGATGTTACTTGTAATTTCTTCTGTTAACTGCAGTGACTGACCTTTTGTTAAGAACTGCCAGTATGATGGTTTGGGAATTGTTTTATATGTTGTTAACTCTTTATATTTATTTATTTCAGTTTGATTACCGGGGAGGTCCACTGGGCTTGGGGGCCCGTTTTCAGTGGAAGCCCGGGGAGAAAAGCTCCACAGAAACAACAATATTAATTACAAGAAAGAGTTCAGACGCATTACATTACAGTTAACAGGTAGCTACAAATAGTCTACAATACCAATATCAGATTGCTAAAATAGCAAAGTATTAACAGTTTCAGTTAAGTTCAGCAGGAAAAAAAATTTGGCATATTGAATAAAAGGAAGAATTTACTGTTTAGTAGCTTATACAATTAGTATTTTAGAAGAGGTGAGGAAGGTAAGGAGGTTAGCCTGGAGTGGCTTAGTAGCTTGTGCAATTAGTGCAAAAATGCTTTAGTAGCTTATACAGTTAGTATTTTAGGAGAGGTAGAAGAGGTTAGGAAGGTATAGAGGTTAGCCTGGAGAGAAGGGGGAGGATAGTTTGAAAGGTGTAGGTTGAAGAGTGCAGTTGCATATCCTGTTTAGATAGAGGTGAGAATGGAGTTGGGTTTTGAAGTTATCTAGGTTGTTGAAGGTTCTTAGTGAGGTGGGTAGGGCATTCCAATTTTTTAGCTAGGGTAAAGGATAAGAGAAGCTGACCTGCTGGGTGCTTGGGTTTTTGTACTGTGATCAGGTTTTAGTGAGAAGATCTAAGGGGGGTATAGGGTTGAAGAATATTGGAAAGAGCAGGACAGTTAGTAGGATGGAACACTAATTTGTGAGTTATGGTGAGTTGGAGAAAGTTAAGATGATTGGGGAGTTCAAGCCAGTTTAGAGAGTGAAGGGAGGTGCAGTGATGAGAGGAGGATTTGGCATTAGTGGCAAATTTGGAGATTTTGTTGTAGCATTGTTCCAATTTGGAGGTAAGAGTAGATGATAGATTAGTGAGCAGAGGAGCGCCATATAGTAGAGAGGGAAGGAGGTAAGTAGAGGCAAGGTTTAGCCTAGTGGAAGGAGACAAAGTGGTTGTTTCTCTACAGTAAGCCAAGTTTTGTGTGTGTTTTTTTGATGTTTAGCTGGATATGAGTATTGAATTTCAGCTGGTAATCAATTGTAACACCAAGAAGTTTGGTGGAGGTTACTATCTCAATAGTGGAGTTGTAAAGGCTGGTAATTTGGAAAGAGTTTTTATCAAGAGATGAGGACTTGGAGGGGGAGAAAAGGAGGATCTTAGTTTTGTTGGCATTTAGGGAGAGGTGATTTTGGAACATCCAGTTTTCAGTGGTTGAAAATGCGGTTTGGGTTAGAGCTTGGAGCTCTGTTAGGTTAAGGGGCGTGGCAGATCAGAGTGGAATCATCAGCGTATTGCAAAATTGTGGTGTTGGGGATGGCTTTATGGACGTCGTTAAAGATATTGAATAGTAATGGGCCAAGAATGGAACCTTGAGGTACTCCGGTAGGGGTAGAAAGGAATGTAGAGGTTGCTTGGCCCCATTTCACAGCTTGGGACCTGTTTGAAAGGTAGCTAGAGAACCAGGAAAGAGCTTTTTGGCTAAGGTTGAGTTTAGAGAGATGGTTTAGAAGGAGGGTGTGGGAGATGCTGTCAAATGCTTTGGCTAGGTCTAGTAGAATGGATGATACTAAGTTACCGGAGTCACGTTCAGAGTTCACAGAATGTAGGAAGGAGAGAAGGGCGTTGTTAATACTGTGTCCTGGGCGGAAGCCATGTTGGGTAGGAGAGAATAGTTGGTGTTCAGTAAGGAAAGGCATGAGCTGTAGGTGGATGCATTTTTCTAGGATTTTGGATATAGGAGAGAGGATGGCAATTAGATGGAAATTGGAAGACATTACAATTCTTGCCACCTTTGTGAAATGGAAGAATGAAAGCAGAACGCCAGAGTTTGGGTACATAGGATTCGAGTAGAGACCTATTTATGAGGATGCTAATGGGTATAGCAATGGAATCAGAAGCTATCTTTAGGAAGGAGGATGGGATGTTATCGAGCATTGGAGCAAGGCTTTAGTTTACTAAGCAGTTTCTTTATTAGATAGTTGGGTACGGGTTTGAGTTCGAAAGTGGGGGGGGTGAAAAGGGAAAGGAAGATTGATTCGGGGGGAGGGTTGTTGGTGAAAGTCTTGGTTAGTTTGGTGATGGAAGAGGTGAAGAAGGAATTGAATAGTGAGGCAATTTCTGGTTCAGATTTGCTGGTGTCAGGGCAGGGGTTGTTTTTTGTACCTGGTCTAAGGAGGGAGTTAATGGAGTTCCAGAATTGTTTGGGATTTCTTGTGTGGTTTTCTTGTAGCTTGATGTAGTAAGACTTTTTATCTGTAATGACTAGTTTTTTGGCAAGGTTTCTTAATTGCTTAAACTTAAGAAAGATTTCAGGCTGATGTGTTTAAGGTAGGCTTTCCAGGTTTTATCTCTTTGAAGCATAATCTTTTTTTGTCTCATTGGTGAGCCAAGGGGTGGTTTTAGTTTTGATTCTTTTTCTTGTTATCGGAGCTTGGGAGTTGAGGACAGTTAAGAATGTAGAACTGAAATAGTCAACGGCTTCATCTAGAGGCAGTGTTTTTAGGGGGTTCCAGTTAGTTAGCTTAAGGGAGTTAGAGAGAGAATTTTGATTAAAGTTAGTTAGGTTACGAGTTTGAATAAAGTGGTGAGAGAGAGGGGAGGTGGGAGTGGCTCGAATGGAGAAGGCAGGGAGGTGGTGGTCTAATGGGTCAGGATTGACACCAGATTTTATAACTTTAGGATGTGATACTAGTATCCAGTCAAGTATGGTGCCAGGGGGGTTAGTTTTGTTAGGTCTAGTAATGGAGTTAGTAAGTTGAGTGAAGTTGAATAGGTTGAGAGTTATGGAGGGATTAGGGTTACTGATTTTTCCCCAGTCAATGTTTACATCTCCCAAAATAAAGGTTTCTAGTTTAATGTTAGATGAGGACCATGAGAGGATGTCTTCCAAACTATTGGTATTGTTACCAGGAGGAATATAGAGGGGGAAATACAGATGCTTTTGTGGTTGTTTATTTTTAGTATGCCAATAACTAGTTCTGCATTATTAAAAGAGGGGATGGTGTTTAGGGTATGGGGTCATAGTTAAGAGTTTGGAGTAGATTAAAGCAACTCCACCTCCTCTTCTATTAGTGCAGTCAGATCGGAGAGAATGAAATCCTGGAGGTAGGAATTCAGAGTCATTAATGTGAGGTTTTAGCCAGGTTTCAGAGATGGCTGCTCTGTCTGGGGAGTTATGGATGAGCCAGGCATGGAAGTGTTAATTTATTTTTTAAGCTTTGTGTGTTGATTGTGAGGAACTTGAGGTTTTTATTAGTAGTTGTGTTGTTGGTGCAAGGCTGATTTGTAGGAGGGAAGTTTGGACCTGGATTGGGGTGTATGTTGCCAGCTAAATGAAGGCGAGTGTAATTGGGGATACGTTTATTAGATTTGTATTTTGATAGATGATAATGGTAGTGATTTGGTTTAAGTTTGTAGTTAGAGATCGGAAAAAGTTTTATTTTTAAGAGAAGGAGAGGGTGGGAGAGAACTGAAGAAGCTGAGATGTTGTGGAAGTGGGATGAAAGGTGGTGCTGGGGAGTAAAAGGAGGAGAGAGCAAATGGAAGTCAGTATAGGAGGTTAAATGGTATAGAGATAGTAGAAACAAGATGAAGGGAGACAAGAGAAGGACTTTGGAAGGAAGGCTGAGCATGGTGATGGGAGACAGATAATATTGAAAAAGAAGGTGATGTGAGATTGTGTGTTACGGGTATGGTGGAGAGAAGTAGGTAGGGTGGAGGAAGTGGGGGGAGGTGTATCCTGATTGGCTGGTGGAGAGAGAAGGACTAATGGTAAGGTGTATCCTGATTCGTTGGAGAAGAGGGTGGGACTATTGGGCAAGGGATAAATCTAGAACTACTGGGGGCGTGTGGGAATTGGGGACAGGGTAGGGGAGTGGAGTGAGCCCACAGGCGAACGGAGCAGGAAGAGCCAAGAAGGCGGGAAGGTCCAAAAACAATCAGTGACCTGAGGCAGGAGAAGGAAAACTACTGCAGGGGTGCAGGTATATGGATTACAAACTTTGTTTTGTACTAAAAGTCATAGTTTCTTAATTTTGTTGGGGAAAACTTTCTAAAAAAACAAGTATATGTGTGTGGAGAGAGAAAATTACAGCTTTCTTGGTGAGGGGCAGACACACTTTCTAGGTAGAGTTAGTCACTGGAGAGTAAGAGGGAAGTTTTTGCTGGGCTTATGAGTATGCTGCCACCTAGTGGAAAAAGGAGGGAGGTGCACTCAGAGGAGAAGAGGTTCCACTTAGAAGTTCGGTATATAAAGATCAGATGGAGGTAATTATGGGGAGTAGACTGTAAACCAAGGATGGGGTTTGGGGGGGGGGACCTGTGCAATGACCACTGGTAGGCTGCTTTCACGCATACCAAGGTAGAATGCTGCTCAAGTAAGGTAGATACTAGAAAAACAAATGCAAGACAGATTACATACACCGAGTCTCTTTAGGGAGATAGGGTCCCAGTAAACTTAATATAGATCAAGCAGGCTGTCCACCGCCGTCTGCTCTTTGAAAGGAAGGATAATTCTGTTTGGCAGTGAAGAAGGGGAAAACACCTTGGAGAGCGGCGGGGAACGAGAGCAGCAACCTAGACACCGGGCCAAATGCACAGAGGACGCGAGTGGCCTAGATATAGATTTGAAATGGAATTTTTCTTTTCACAACTATTATATATAAATTCATACAGAAAACGTATTAGATTTGGAATATCTTTAAATGAGGAATTATTAATCTGCATAAATCTTGAGTATACATTAGAATGCTTTGTAAGGTTAACCAGTCCTGTGTTGGAGTATTGTAAGCAGCTTGTACCATATGTATATTTAAAACATTTAATTTATTTACACATTGAAACCAGCATAAGAATCAATTTTTTTCTCAGGAGGTTATTGTTTCCCTATATATTTTGTGAGGAAAGTTCTTAGTTATGGTAAATGGGGTTAAAAGGTCAAACCAAAGTTTTAGATCTATGTTTGCATTGATAAGTTTCCTAAAGGAATTGATGTAATGATCAGTGTTGTTTTAGAAGGCTTTGTTATATTATATTGTATACTTATGCATAGTATGTACCAGGGTTTGTTTGATTTGTCTGTTAAAAGTTTTTTTTAACAGATTAAATTAATTTGTTAATATAGCCGTTGTTACTTCTTTCCTGTTGGCAAAATAATTTGGGTTTATCCATTCTATTGTAGTTTTAAGCACAGATGCTTTTATATACGTTTCTATTTCTGGGAAGTTCAATCCTCCTTGTTTCCAGAGTCTAATGTGATGAGTTAGAGCTACTCTATTCTTTTTGGGATACCATAATAATGTTATTAAACATGAGTTTATTTCTTTAAGAATGCATCTTTCGGGAATTAACTGTATTGCTAATGCTACATATAGTATTTTTGGCAATAAGACCATTTTTATTAATTGCAATATGTCTTCAAAAGTTAATATAATTTTGTTCCACTTTTCTATATATTTGTTTCAATAATGTTTTTATAATTTATTAATATTGTTTCGTTTACATTTTTGCATAACACTATTCCTAAATAATTTAGCGTAAGTTCTTGTTTTCCTATGATGGATTTGTCTGTAACTTGTTCTTTTTTCTTATTTAAAAATAGATGTTTTTATTTTGATCTGTTAAAGTGTAGACCTGAAATCTTATAAAATGTCTCCATTACTAATTCTAGCTCTCCTAATGAGACTCTGGAGTTTGATAGGGTTAATAAAATATCAGCAAAAAGCATTATTTTAGATATGTACTGGTCATAGACTTATATTCATTTTATTCTTGCATTATTACTTATTTCTGCAAGTATTTCTATAGCCAAAGCAAATAAAATAGAAGAAAGGGGGCGTCCTTATTTAGTATCTTCCGTTATATGGATAGATTTTGAGGTGAAAAGACCTAATTTAATGTAGGCTAAGTTATTAATATATGTTTTTTTTAGTAATAAGATGAAGGGAGGAGGAAGTTCAAATAATGCTGAAGTTTCAAATAGATATTCCCATTTGAGGGAATCAAAGGCTTTTTCTGTCTAATCAGATTACAAGTGTTTTTCTATCTTCTTTATTCACATAATCTATAAGAGTAAGTATCCTTTTAATATTAGCATTATTTATTTATTATTGTTTGTTAACCGGGTTAGTCCAGCTGGGCTTGTGGCCCATTTTGAGTGGAGACCCGAGGAGAAAAGCTCTGATACATAGTATAAAATCAGAGATTTGGAACATTACAAATATAAAATTTTTAAAATACAGACATTTGCAACATTGCAAAATATAAGTACAGAGTTTTGTAAAACTTGGAAAAGGCAAAAATACAGAAAGTTGCCACATTAGTAATAGATAATGTGAGTATTTTGTCAGAATTATTATGTACAGGAAATAACAGTTTTGCATTAATATATACACTGCTTAGCAATTAAGAGGGTGTTCAGTTTGAGAATGTGTAAGGCAGGCTAGAGGGTGGCATGCAAAAGAAATAGGAAAGATGTATAATAATAAGAATATTATATAAAGAATAATTTGGAAAGATGTAAAGAGAAAGTCCTATGCCATTATTAACTTTTGCAAAGAAAAATGATTTAGGAGTGTAGTTAGTGGTGTGGGTATTTTAGATGGGAGCATGTGAAGGACATTTCCATTTGGAGGTGAGATGGGAGAGAAGCATGGATTTGTAGTTATGGTTTGGTATGTTACGTAGTGGTGTGGGGAGAGCATTCCACAGTTTGACTATGGTGTGGGATAGCAATAGTTGGCCAGGTGGGTGTAGGGGTTTGTGTACATGTAGGAGGTTTTGGCCTTTGGTGTGTAGGGTGTTAGAGATTTGGAAAGAGAGGGGCATTCTGTCGATTTAAAGATGAGTTTGTGGGCAGTTGTAGGTATTTTAGTTGGTTGTGGAGTTCAAGCCAGTTCAGGGTGTGAAGGGAGTGGCAGTGATGGGAGGAGTTCTTAGAACTGGTTGCAGATTTGCAGGTTTTATTGTAACAAGCTTCGAGTTTGGAACGGAGGCCAAGTTGTAGGTTGGAGAATAGGGGAGCACCATACAAGAGAGAGGGGAGAAGGAAGGTTGATGCAAGGGTTTGACTGCAGGAGGGAGTTGGGTAGCAGTTATGTCTGTAGGGGAGACCAATTTTCTGGTTGTTTTTTTTGATTGCAGAGAGGATGTGGGAATCGAATTTTAGGTTTTCATCAATAGTAATGCCAAGTAGCTTGGTACTAGGAACGATTTCTAGAGGGGAGTTATTGTGGCTTTTGATGGTAAATTGGTCTTTTTTGAATTGTGAGGTTTTGGTAGGAGTGAAAATCATTAGTTTTGTTTTGTTGGCATTTAGGGCTAGGTGATGAGACTGCATCCATGATACTGTTTTGGAGAAGGCTATTTGGGTATTAAGTAGAAGTTTGGAGGGGCAAGAGGCTGAGCAGATGATGGTGGAGTCATCAGCATATTGGATGACTGAGGCGTCAGGGATGGAGTGGTGGCAATTGTTGATGAATAAGTTAGAAGAGTGGGCCCAGTACTGATCCTTGAACTCCTGTGGGTGTAGGTAAGAAGGGGGAGGTAGATTCTTTCCATTGTACAGCCTGTTGGCGCATGGAAAGGTAGCTGGAGAACCAGCCTAAGGCTGAGGGAGATAGGTGCAAGTGTGAGAGGTGTGAGAGGAGTAGGGAATGGGAGTTTGCATCGAATGCCTTTGAGAGGTCAAGAAATACAGAAGATACGTATTTGCCGTTGTCACGTGCTAGGTTGATTGTTTCAAGGAAGGAGAGGAGGGCTGTCATGGTGCTGTGGCCGGGGCGGAAGCCATGCTGGGTGGGAAAGAGAAGTTTGTGCTGGGTTAGGTAGGGCATTAGCTGAGAGTGGATGGTTTTCTCGAGAATTTTTGAGAGAGAGTATAGCTATGGTCTGAAGTTGGTAGTATCTGTGTTGTTACCACCTTTGTGGAGAGGGATTATGAAAGCATGACGCCAGATGGTAGGTACATAGGATTCCTGAATGGATCCATTTTCGAGAATGGATATGGGATAGGCTATAGAATCAGCTGATATTTGAAGAAAATTTGCTGGGAGGTTGTCAGGGGCATTGCGGCATGATTTTAGCTTTTGGAGTAGTCGTTTAATAGTTTTGGTGGAGACAGGTTTAAGGGAGAACAGAGGGGGAGAAGGAGGGTGAGAGGGGAGGTTAGGGGGGCAGGGTGAGGGGGTAGCATTTTTGGGTGGGTTGGGGAAAGTGGAGGATAATTTAGCTATGCAATCTATGAAAAATGTGTTGAATTCAGTGGCTGTTTCAAGGCTTGAGAGGTTAGGATTGGGGCTGGGGTTGGTATTATTACCAGGGTTGAGTATTGAGATGGATGTCCAGAATTTCTTTGGGCAGGTTGCAGTAGTAGTTTTTGTGGTCTTTTGTTGATTTTTTGGCTAGGTTACGTAGATGTTTATATTCTTGGAGGGTGCTGGTGGTTTTGTGTTTTTGGTATAGTTTCCACTTTTTGTTTCGTTGATTCATTATTAGTTTAGTTTCTTGGGATAGCCAGGGGCAGGGATTAGTTTTGATGCGTTTGGTTTGGAGAGGGGCTAGTTTAAGTAAGGTAGGGAAAGTTTGGTTAAAATACGAGACAGCGTTGTCTATTTGGGAGGCTTTTTAGTGGAGACCAGTTAGTAATATTGACATTGAGAAGATTTTGGGGTTGAAGGAAGCTAGGTTACGGGATTGTTTGAATAGGTGCTGTTTTTCTATGTGAGAGGGTAGGCGGTCTATGAAGGCTGGTAAGTGGTCACTTAGGGGGTCTGGTATTAAACTGGCTTTGGAGATATTGTTGGGATGGGTTGTTAATATCCAGTCTAAGATGGTACCAGAGGTACCTTGTTTATTTGGCATGGTTGGGATGTTTATTAGTTGGGTAAAATTGTAGAGGTTGATTTGAGTTTGGAGTATCTGAGAGGAAGAGGGGGCCCAGTTAATATTTATTTCACCTAGAATGTAGGTTTCATTTTTGATGATTGAGCTAAACAATGAGAGGATGTCTTCTAGAGTTTTGGTATTGTCTCGAGGTGTGATGTAGATGGAGCAGATGCAGATGGATTTAAGTTTTAAGAAACCCACAGTCAATTCTGCATTGGCAAACGTCGGGATGGAGTTGGTCAGAGGAGTAAAAGTGAGAGTGGAGGGATAGATAATAGCTACACCACCTCCTTTTCTATGAGGCCTATCATTGTGTATGATATGATAGCCTGGGGGGAGGATTTCATCATCTCTGCTGGGTTTTAGCTAGGTCTCAGAGACTGCGGTTATGTCTGGCTGGTTGTGCTAGAGCCAGGCATGTAGGCTGGGGATTTTATTACGGAGGCTTTGTGCATTTAGGGTCGTGAGGTGGATAGCCTTGAGTTTGTTTGGATTTGAATTTGGATTAGGATGGGTAATGTTGGGGCTTGGACCTGGGTTAGGATGGATGTCACCTGAGAGAGAGAGAGTGAGATAGGGGGTGGAGCTGACTGAGGAGGAGTAGAGAGGATAGAGAAATATGATTTTGCTGGGGGAGGGTTTTTTAAGATAAAGCAGTTAGAGTAGGGTGAGGTGTTGGTGGAGTGGGGAGTATGGTGGGCTTGAAAAGATGGGATGGGTTGGAGGAGTAGAGTTCTGGGGGATGTTTGAATATGGGTGTGATGTATGTGGAATGCTTGAGGTGGTAGTATGTGTGGTTAGAGGTAGGTGTGTGTTGATGTGGAGGTTAATTTGGGTAATATGGGTTAGGGATAATAGAAGTGTAGTTAGTAGAGTTTGTAGGGGGCAGGTAGGCATTGTTGTATGGTTGTGTGAGGATTGGAGTATGTATTGGAGAGGATGAGGTGTATGTGAGGTGAGGTGGAGGAGGCCAGATAAGTTTATTACAGCGCCCTCTGACAAGGAATTCCTCACAAAAACATATCCCGGTAGATGCTGTGGTTGTGGTAGCGGCCACCAAAAAGGAATTGTGTGAGACGTCGTCTGTCTGTCCACCGAATAAAGAATCTCGTATGAAGGACAAGTATGAAAAGCTTATGTTCTCATCAGCGGTCTGTACCCTCAGGTTGCTGAACTACTTGACCCATTTTACCACAGTTCAGAGGGATCTCCTGAAGGAGTTGGGAGATACCCTCCAAGGTTCTACAGCTGCGGAGGTTTCAGACAAGGTGATCTCTTAGCTTTCTACCTTAAATTTGGTGGTAAACTCCTCCATGCTGCTTATCTCTTATGCGGCTGATGGAGCGAGTAGGGCAGCGGGTATAGGAATCTCCTTAAGGAGGCATTCCTGGATGCGCTTATGTGAGTTTGTAGAGCCCTTCAAGTGTTCCTTTTATCAACGCCCCATTTGATGGCTCGCTCTTGTTCAGGTCAAAAGTGAGAGAGATTCTGACCAGGTGCTAGCAAGAGGGAAAGACTCTGCTGTGGCAGTCCGTTTTTCCCTCCCTAGCAGGCCTTACCCTAAAGGCCAAAAGTGGGAAGTGTGGTTCCTTAAGTTCCAAAGAGCCTTTCTGGATGCATGTGGTGATTCTTTCCCAAGGGGCAGCGGGGGAAACTGCAGTGGAAGATTCCATTCTCATGGCAGAAGGTCTGCAAAATCAGGACCACAGGGATACGTTCCTTGTAGGCCCTTCCAGCGCTCCTGGAAGGAGGCCTGCCTGTCCACCTCTGGAGGCAGTCAGGGGTCGCTTGTCACTGTACCCAAACACCTGGCCAAACATAAACGACAAATGGGTACAGACGATCATATCCAGAGGCTACTGTATACCCTTTTCCACTCCCCTTACAGAAAAAAGGTCAGTCCTGGATGTTACACCCAATAAGAGGGGACCGGGCAACCCTAGAAATTCAAAGGTTGCTAGAAAAGAATCATCCAAGAAGTTCCTGCAGACCAAATCAGATCCAAAACTTGCTCGAGGTTCTTTATAGTTCAAAAAAAGACAGGGGACTGGGGGCCCAATTTGGATCTCAGCAGACTAAACAAGTGTATAAAAAAAAAAAAAGCAAAGTTCCAGATGGTAACATTGCAGTCTATACTCCCCTTTCTGGGGAAAGACAATTGAATGTGCCTGATAGATCTCCGGGATGCGTACTACCATTTAAAGATGGATAGGTGATCCCAAAGTCACTTGAGCTTTCGGCTGGAATCCAGTCATTACTAATTCCGGGTTCTGCCCTTTGGTATCACTACAGCCCCCAGAGTGTTCACCAAATGCATGGCAGTAGTCACGGCTCATTTGAGGCATGTAGGATTCCCGGTGTTTCCATACTTGGATGACTGGCTCCAGACTACCAGCACTGAGAATGTACTTACCAGAGCAATAGACACCACTATTCACCTTTGTTCTCAGCTAGGGATTACAATAAATTTCGAAGAAAGTCTGCCTTGTTGCCATCGTAACATATTGTATTTATAGGAGCAGACTTAAACACAAGAGAAGTGGTAGCCAAACTTCCTCCCGACAGGATACAAACCCTCTGCCAGCAAGTACAGAGCATCCTCACAAAGAAGAAAGTACAGGCAAAGGTTGTTCTAAAGATCGTTGGTACGATGGCAGCTGCGATAATCTTGGTACCACTCGCATGCCTTCTCATGAGGGTTCTCCAGTGGTCCCTTTTCACCCAAGGGTTCATGCAAGAACTGCCCATGTCCCACAAGATTATCATAACTGAATCATGCAAGAGAGACCTCCTCTGGTGGCTTCATTCTTATCAGGTGGTTCCAGTCAGACAGTTCATCCTCCCTCAACCAGTAGCTACAGTGACCATGGATGCTTCCCAGATAGCGTGGGGCGGGCATTACCTGGGGAAGACTGTCCAAGGAGTTTGGCAGGAATACGAGAACCACTTGCATATCACCGTCCTAGAGATGAGAGCGGTGCTGTAAGCACTGCAGGCATTTTATGACTCCCTTCCACTAGGAACAATTGCAATGCTGACACAGTCGTGTGATGTATAAACAAACAAGGAGGAACCAGATCTTACCCCATGTGTCGAGGTGCTCAGAGTACGGCAGTGGGCAGTCTCTTCCCAAGGCTTTTTAATAGCAATGCATATCCCGGGGAGATCCAACGTGATTGCAGACAAACTCAGCAGAGCTATTATGCTTCACAAATGGTCCCTGAAACAGGAAACTGTGAATCAGATTTTTTGCAAGTGGGGTTTGCCTTGCTGCGATCTTTTTGCCACGTCCATGAATGCCAAATGCAGCAGCTACTTTGTCCTAATCCCCCCTCCGGGGGAGTCCCCAAGGGATGCACTTGTACACGATTAGTCCTCAGGTCTCCTTCATGCCTTCCCTCCATTTCCCTTTATCTCCAAAGTCTTTCAGAAAGCCAACACGTTGAGAAGCAGGTTAATACTCATTTCCCCATACTGGCCTCGACAAATTTGGTTCCCCGTCCTATGGCCCCATCTACAAGAGGATCCATGGATTCTGGACCCAGTTCCAGACCAGACTCATCCGTCAGGGATACAGCATCCCTCGCTCAAAACCCTCAAACTGACAGCTTGGCTGCTCCACTTCCATTCCTAACTAGGGTTCCGGATATATCCTCTGCTGTGAAGCACATTCTGATCTCATCCCCCAAAACGGCAACTAGAAAGCTTTATGCTTGTAAATAGAAGAAGTGTTCTTGTTGGCTTCTCAGTAGTGACATTGATCCTTTCACGGCCCCTGTAACGTCTGTTTTAGACTTTTTAGCTAAACTCTTCAATGAAGGTGCAGCAGTGGCTACCATAAGAGTTCACTTGACTGCTATGTCAAGCTACCATATTGGAGAAATGGGATTCAAAATGATGTCCCATAGACTGTGCAAAGCCTTTTTGAGAGCACCATTTTGCTTAGGCCTCCAGTAAAAGAACTACCAGACCCTTGGGACCTCAATTTGGTATTGTCCACTCCAAAACTGCCACCATATGAACCGGCTTTATCTTATCTGAAGTTTCTAACGTGGAAAACAGTCTTTTTGGTGGCCATCATGCCAGCTAGACAGGTATCTGAACTCCAGGCATTGTCTATATGTCCCCCCTTCTTGGTTTTCCATAGAGACAGAGTTTCCCTATGAACTAACCCATCATTCTTGCTCAGTCTATTGATCTACCAGTTTTCTTCCCAAACTGTGGCAACAAGGCAGAATATAAATTACACCAATTAGATGTACATAGGCAGTTAGGCTTCTACCAGGACAGAACCAAAGGATTCAGGAAATCTGATAAGCTGTTCGTTTCCTTTTCAGATAAAAAGAAGGGTGCCCCAATGTCAAAGATCACTATCTCAAAGTGGCTTACTTGATACTATTACCTATTTATATACTTCCCAAAACAGAGAACTGCCTGGAAAAATAAAAGTCATTCAGTAAGACCCATGGCAACCTCATTTGCCTTTCAAGCCAAAGCTATCTGTGGATGCAATTTGTGCTACAGCAATGTGGGTAAAACCTCATACCTTTATCACTCATTACAAAGTAGATTTGGCCTCCCGGAACTGGGCTTCATTTGGATCCACTGTTCTGAACAGTTTGTTCCCTTGAGCCACCCAAGAAAGAAGGTGCTAGGGACTCTGTCCCAGCCAGCAAGAATGAAGGAGAGAGAGGACAACATAACATAAAAAAAAATTATGTACTCATCATAATGTTCCATGTTTGTTGTCCTCCGTGCCTTCATTCTTGCATCCCACTCTCCTTCCCCCAACTTTCGCTCCTGGAGGATCGAGAGGCTTCTGTCAGTTTGGAACTTAAGTTCTCTGACTTCTTTCTTAGTTCTAGGTCACACATGTTTATATATGTACTATGTTGCGCATATAACTGTTACTCTACAGTATTTGCAAACAAGATCTGGGTTATTTCCCTAAGCATGATTGGATAGGGTATTGCCTTGAGCCAGTGGAAGCTCTCAAGCTTTGGTATAGGCCGAGTCGGAACAGAATCTCTGTTCTGAACCCAACCAGCAAGAATGAAGGTGAGATGGATAACAAACATGGAACGTTATGGTGAGTACATTACTTCTTTTTGTTTGGTTCTGGTGCTGTAGCAGTTGTTGGTTCCTCTGTTAAATCAATTATGAACAAAACTGCATTGATGTGTAAAAAAAAAATACTGAACTATAAATTATATAATTGTTTCAAGTACTTAGCTCCTACACAGCTTTAAAGTTTTTATTAAATGACAATGAATTGACCTGTATAAATATATAGAACACTGAATTTTCTCAAACTTGTTTGATGGATAAATGAAAACGTACCTTCCCAAATGTGACATCAGAGTGACTACAATATTTTGAAAGATTGACACTGGAAACATACCCCCCCCATTAGGTGACATCACAATGTACATGCCAGGAGAGACCTTAGGTCAGCTGGTGCCCCCTACCACACCATCTGGTGCCCCCATTCTGGTCTACCTACACCAAATAAATACTGGAAAAGCGCCCCTGCTACAGGCAGGCAGCCGCCTAGTTGGCCTATGCCTAAGGCCGGCTATGTGTACATCATCCAATGAGATCTGTGTAATTTTAATATGAATTGTTGACATCATCCAATGAGATCTATGTAATAGTAACTGTAATTTTAATATGAATGAAGTCTTGTGCTATATAACCACTGCTCTCAGTTGTATGTTAACAGGCACAGAGCTCACTTGCCCCTAACTCCACCTGGAATCAAAGTAAAGATAATAAAGAAAAAGACCACCAGCGTTTTGCTGAAGATGTTCATCGTGCATACAGCTGCAATCATAACAGATGGGTTCTCCTGCCGTCAGGCGGGTCCTCGGTCGGCCGAATTCCAAAGTCTAGGTCCGACGTCGGTTGTCGTCGCTTCTTCCCTGACGTCAGTGCGACATGGGTATAAAAGAACCAGCCGACACCATTTTCTCCAGTCTTTCTTGCCGCGCGGTGCCCGAAGCAGAAGCAGTTCGCAAGTGCCGTTCGGCCAGCTCCTGAAATTACGAAAATTTTGCAACCGAAGTCTTCTTGAAAGCTGCTAAGTACCCCGTTGGGGAAACTTTTCTTGCCTCAGACCGATGTCAGACAAAGTTAATAATGGTATTTCATGTGGGAAGCAAATACCGCATAAGGATTCTCATTCCCTCTGCATTCCTTGCTTAGGCCCAGACCACGACGTCTCGGTCTGTCATTTTTGTGCTACATTCAACAAACACACCATTAAGCATCGGGCGGAGTTCGCCCAGCACTATTTTGGCAAAAAATTTAACTATATTATGTCGTCGGATACTCAGACTCCAGTTTTGTCTAAAAAACGCAAAGATAAGGACCGACACATGAGGTCTGCGGCCTCTACCGACACCACGCCAAAGCCGACTACTGGTGGTCAGGTTCTCAGCGAGGCGCCTATGCAGCCCCTGCCTACCGACGACACTTCATTGGCGGTGTCTTCTGTGCCCGAGGTCGCAGGCTCCTCGGCCCACACCCCGACTACAGATACCGAAGCCACTTTTGGTGGTGAATCTCAAAAGGTAGACAGGACTGCCTCCTCTCAAGGTGTCTTCAGACCTTCCTCTTCTTTTTCCATCAAGGCTTTCACTAAGTCTAAAGCAGCCATGCATTCTAAGAGACAAGCTACACAGGGCCCTTCTCCAGGCCCCATGCCTAAAAAACAGATGCTTAAAATGGCTGAGGATTTAATTACTCTTATCAGGGGTTCTCAACCCCCCCCCCGGACAAAAGGCCCAGAGTGGAGGAAGAATCCCCCTCCTCTGACCAGGTCTCCATTATTTCAGAGCACTCTGATGAACAGGAACATTCTTACTCCCCTTTTGAAGATTCTGATGCAGAGGAGTCCATTCCCTCTGTCCCCCCCCCCCCCAGAGGATTACTCATTTGGGGAAACCTTGCATACCTTAAGGGAACACTTCCACTGGGAAGGCCAAGAGTACTCTGATTCCAAGAAAAGGCTTGGGGATTTTCTCTTGCTACCTCAGCACAGGCCTCTGGCTATACCTCCTGTCTTAGACATACTAGATAATGTGTACTCGGAGGTCTGTCTTAACCCGGATTCTTTACCTCCAGCCCCAGTCAAGCCTGACAGGTACTACCAGGTTCCTGACTCGCACCAATTTTTATACAAAAGCCATGCGGCTGACCCAGAAACTATCTCACAGGGCCCCAAGGGAATTAAGGCCTCCACTGCTAAAAATCCATTACCTTCCGAGAGAGATTCCAGATCCTTAGAAAAGTGGGGGGAAAAAGGTAACCACCTCGGCCACTTTAACCATGAGGGCATTAAACTGCCAGTTCCATATGCTAAAGTACCAACAGTTTCTGTTATCACAGTTGAGAAGCAAAATGTCACAACCTGAACAACCAGACTTGAAGGAGTTGCAGGATTTGATGCATAGTGCAGAACAAGTGGGTAAACATATCTTGCAATGTGGTTTTGATGCTCTAGAGGCCTCATGTAGAGCTGCTGTTACAGGATCAGTCATACGTAGACATGCCTGGCTCAAGGAGCAAACCTTGTCAGATCATGTCAAAGCTAAATTACTAGATGCCCCTCTACAAAAGGATGTATTATTTGGTGTTAAAGCTGAGGAGGTATTAAAGAAAATGGAGGAAAAGGCTAAATCAATGCAAACAGTGAAAGATTTTCTACAGGTACAACCTCCACGTTTCAGTAGAAATTGGCCTTCCAAAAATTGGTCCTTTCCAGCCACGGTCAGACCCCAAAGAGGTAGATACAGGCGCCCGAGGGGCAGAGGGCAATCTCAAGGATCGTTTAGAGGCAGACAATGGCAAGCTCCTACACAAAGAGGTGGTGAGGGTAGCTCGCAGCCATTCAGAAAGCAAGCCCAATGACTTTCCCCTTTACATGCCAAGCAAGGCTCAAATGGCAGCACCCTTAGGCGGAAAACTGGCATTATTTTCAAAAAATTGGCATATTGTCACAAAAGACAAATGGATCCTGGACATTATAAACAGAGGCTACAGATTCCATTTTCACACCCTTCCAAAAATGAGAGGCATGCCAGACCTGCCACACAATCAAAGGGCAGAGGCGCAAAGACAAATTTCAGGTCTCATGGACATGAAAGCTATTCAAGAGGTACCTACTCACGAACAAGGTCAAGGTTTTTATTCCAGACTATTCCTGGTACCAAGGAAGGGAAAAGATTGGAGACCTATTTTGGACCTATCCATCCTAAACACATTTTTACTTGTACCAAAATTCAAGATGCTCACATTACAGCAGCTTCTTCCCATGCTGGGCAAGGAGTCTTGGCTGGTAACATTGGACCTCAAGGAGGCATACCTGCATGTCCTAATCAGACAAAATTGCAGAAGATACCTCAGATTTCTTGCAGGTTCAACCCATTATCAATTCTCTGCATTGCCCTGTGGCTTATCTACTGCGCCCTGAGTATTCACGAAATGCCTGGCATCAGTAATTACCTACTGCAGACTTCAAGGGATACAAATATACCCATATTTGGACGACTGCCTGATCCAAGCGGACAGCAAGCACATACTTCTGAAACATCTGGCTTTTGTAATAATGTTGTTGAATTCTCTGGGATACACAGTCAACAAAAAGAAATCAAGGCTAATGCCCTCTCAGAAAATAATTTTCCTGGGTGCCAACTTGAACACAAACACCCAGATGGCCTACCTCACGCCAGAGAAGCAGGGGCAACTAACTCAATACTTCAGAAAACTAGCAAATTTCACCAGGCTGACTGCAAGGAAAATCCTGCAGGCTCTGGGATTCATGGCATCTTGCATCCTACTAATCCCATGTACAAAGCTGCATATGAGGAAACTTCAATGGTACCTGAAAAACCTATGGTCTCAACACAGCCACAGTTTGGAAACAATAATACCACTAATTCCATGTCTTCAAAAGGAATTTCTGTGGTGGGCTCAAGCATGTCAAACAAACGCAGGTCTCCCATTCTGCAAGCCTCAAGCAAATCAAGTAATCACAACAGACGCCTCGGACTACGCCTGGGGGGCGCACATGACAGATCGGTGCATTCAGGGCAAATGGTCCCAAAAAGAAAAGCACCTTCAGATCAATCAAAAGGAAATGCTAGCAGTAATAAATGCTATTATAGCTTTCAAAGACCTTCTGCATCCAGGTCAACTATTGATAAGGACAGACAACACCACAGTAATGTGGTACATAAACAAACAGGGAGGAACCCATTCATACCCCCCTATGCAGGCTGGCCATGTCACTTTGGAACATGGCTCTGGAATTACAAATCGAACTTCAAGCACAGTACTTGCCAGGCAAGGAAAACAAGCTGGCAGACAACCTAAGCAGAAATGTGACGGATCCACACGAATGGAAGTTGCATCCTCAAGTTTTTACAGAGATAATTCAAGCATGGGGAAGGCTAGACATATAGATCTCTCTGCCTCCCACAAAAATCACCAATTGACAAAATTCTGCTCAAGGACTTTTCATCCACAGGCCTGGAGAGTGGACGCGCTCTCTTTCAGTTGGACAACAATGACAGTTTATGCCTTTCCACCTCTTCCTCTGCTGCCCAAAGTTCTATTAAAAACCAGAGCAGACAGACCAAAGATGATTCTCATTGCTCCAGACTGGCCAAGACAACATTGGTACCCACTCCTGAGGAGCCTGACACATTCCCCTCCATGGACCCTACCTCTAATGCCTCTTCTGACTCAGCACAGCTTCAAAACTCTTCACAGTCAGCTGAAAACACTCAATCTGGCTGCATGGAAGATTCCTTAAACATCACAACAGACTCTACTCTCCAAGGAGGTGCAGGATGTCATTTTGGAGGCCAGAAGGCCGTCTACTAGAAAAGCTTACTCCGCAAAACGGAAACTGTTTTGTGCCTGGAATGAGAAAAAGGGCCAGAATCCTGGAAAACTGAATTTACCTCAAATATTACAGTATCTAGCTGAGCTGCTAAGCAGTGGACTTTCATTCTCCTCCATCAAAATCCATGCCTCAGCCATTTCTGCAGAATACAACACTGATCCATCTTTATTCTCTCACCCCCTCTTAAGACCGTTCCTCAGAGGGGCTAAGAATATAAAACCCCCAAGGAAACAACCAATACCTGCTTGGGACCTCAATTTCATTCTAGAAAAGCTGACCTTGCCTCCTTTTGAGCCAGCTGCCTCAACAGATTTGCAATATCTGTCCTGGAAAACAGCTTTCCTTCTGGCTATCACCTCAGCTCGTAGGGTATCGGAACTACAAGCCCTTATGGCTGTGCAGCCTTTTATCATCTTCCATCAGGACAGAGTTTCCTTATGAACCAACCCGTCCTTTATGCCAAAGGTGGTATCCAGGGTAGCTTTGAATCAGGCTATACACTTACCTACCTTTTACCCTAATCCTCAAAACAAAGGGGAGAGACTACTACATTCCTTGGACATCCACAGACAGCTGCGTTATTATTTGGACAGAACAAAGCCTTTCAGAAAATCAGAACAGCTCTTTGTGTCCTATGCTATAGGAACTCGAGGGAAGCCAATTTCCAAACAGACAATCTCAAAATGGATAACCCACTGCATACGCTTTTGTTACTCTTTTCATAGTAAAACTGTACCTGCAGGCATCAGATCTCACTCCACAAGGGCCACAGCTACCTCTGCAGCTTTCCTCAGAGGAGTTCCTACCAAAGATATTTTGGAAGCAGCCACTTGGAGTTCTGTGCATACCTTCTCCAAGCACTACCACCTACCATTATACTCCAAAACTAGAGCAGGCTTTGCCACAGCAGTCTTGCAGGGCATCCTGGCTCCTCCTAGTTCCACCTAGTGCCTACCACCCCTTTATTAGCTTTGGGATTCTACCCATCTGTTATGACTGCAGCTGTATGCACGATGAACATAGTACAGTTTTGTACCTACCATAAATGTAGATGTTCGAGTGCTAATACAGCTGCAGTCCAGGTTTCCCTCCCTCCTTCCCCTCTTGGGACAGGCCTATTGGCTAACACCTCCTCATACAACCTGATTGGGGTATTCATTTATGGTGTATTTGCTTGCAACTACTGTATTTTGATTATATTGCATTGTTTTATTACACAAATTTATGTATTGCCCTCCTCCTGGGGGCACCTGACATCTGGGGCAAGAAAAACTGAAGAAAATGGTGTCTGCTGGTTCTTTTATACCCCCTGTCGCACTGATGTCAGGGAAGAAGCGACGACAACCGACGCCGGACCTAGACTTTGGAATTCGGCCGACCGAGGACCTGCCCGACGGCAGGAGAACCCATCTGTTATGACTGCAGCTGTATTAGCACTCGAACATCTACATTTATGGTAGGTACAAAACTGTACTTTCTCTTCCTCTTCAAAGACATTTGGGTTGATTTGTCTTAATGAATTTCTTAAAGAAAATTGCCTGATCTCCATTGATTGATTTTACTTATCAATTAAGATAGAATATTTGCTTTTCTTGCTTTTTAGTAGCTGGGACTTGAGCCTTTCCAGTAATTTACACTGAGGTTTTACCGAGTACCCTGGAGCTCTCCATTCCACTGGGCCAGAATCCCAAAGTCTGGGTCCGGCGTCGGCTGTTCAGTCATGCTCCCTGACGTCAGAGCGCCAGGAGTACACAGCTGCCAGCCGACGCCATGTTCTCCAGTCTTTCTTGCCGTGCGGTGGAAGCAGTTCGCAAGTGCCAGTTGGCTGACTCCTGATATTTTTTCGTACTTCAGTCCGAAGACTTACTACTTCTTCTTAAAGCTAAGTACCCCGTTGGGGAAACTTTTTTCTTGCTCCAGTCCGATGTCAGAAAAAGTTAATTGCGTTTCTTGTGGGAAGCAAATACCTCATAAGGATTTCCACCCTTACTGTATTCCTTGTTTAGGCCCTGACCATGACGTAGCTAGTTGTCGGTTTTGTGCTAGATTTAACCAACGTACGATTAAGCGGAGGTACGATTTTGCTTTTCACTACTTTGGCAGACTAATTATAAAATGTCGTTGGACATGCTTCCGACTACCAGAGTTCACAAACGATGCAAGGATAAGGACAGACCTCAGAGGTCCAAATCAGACGACGGTTTACAAGCAGAGCCAGCTCCAGGTTCGGCCATCGTCAGTGAGGCGCTTTCGCAACCCCTGTCGTCGGCCATTTCAGAACCAGTTGCCGAAACGGACTCCCACGAGGAGCCAACTAGGCCTTTGAGTAACTCCCACTGCAGGACCTTCGGACAATGCTCCCTCGGATGGGTCCGGAGCCGCTGTGCAGGTACCAGCTTCCAAGGGGGTTTTCAGGCCTACACAGCTTCTGATTAAGGCAAAACCAAAGACAAAGGCAAAGACTCCTTCTAAATCAAAGACACCAGCCCAGGCCTCTTCTGAGCCGGGACCCAGATCACAGAAACAGCTGCTTAAAATGGCCATGATTAGGGGTTCACATCCCCCTCCAGACAAAAGGCCAAGGCAAGAATTGGATCTTGAATCCTCTGATCAGGCATCTATTTCTTCAGTGTCTTCCTCTGACCAGGTATATACTTTCCCTCCTTATGAGGATTCTGATGCTATGGAATCCATTCCATCAGCTTCTCCCCCTGAGGATTTTTCTTTTGGGGAAACTTTACATGACATGAGGGAACATTTTCACTGGGAAGGACAGGAGTACTCTGAATCTAAGAGAAGGCTTGGGGATTTCCTTCTTCTTCCCCAACATAGACCCCTGGCTATTCCTCCTATTTTGGATATTTTGGATGATGCTTTTTCTGAGGCTAATTTAACTCCTGATTCTTTTCCTCCAGCCCCTGCTAAACCTGACAGATATTACAGGGTCCCTGACTCCCACGAGTTCCTTTACAAAAATCTTGCTGCTGATCCAGAAACCATTTCTCAAGGTCCTAAGGGTGTTAAGGCCACCTCTGCTAAAAACCCTATTCCAACAGATAAGGATTCCAGAGCTTTGGAGAGATGAGGCAAAAAAGTCTACACTTCTACTTTATCAGGGCTTTAAATTGCCGATTTCATTTGCTAAAATATCAGCAATTCCTGCTGTCTGTTATGAAACAAAAGCTAAGTACCATTTCTGCATCTGCAGATAATAAGGAATTACACGATTGGATGCATGCTACTGAGCAAGTGGGGAAGCATGGCTTACACTGTGGTTTTGATGCCTTGGAGGCTTCATGCAGGGCGGCTGCCACTGGGCACAGTCATTAGAAGGCATGCTTGGTTAAAGGAACAAAATTTACCTGATCAAGTGAAAGCAAAGTTACTGGATGCTCCTGTTCAGCATAATGTTTTGTTTGGGTCTAAGGCTGAAGAGGTGATAAAGAAAATGGAGGACAAGGCTAAATCCATGCAAACGGTTAAGGATTTCTTACAAGTTCAGCCCCCTAGATTTAGCAGAAATTGGCCAACTAAAAACTGGTCCTTTCCCAGCTCGGACACGCCTCAGAGGGGTAGATATAGGCGCTCCAGAGGGAGGGCCCAAGCACAGACCTCTTACAGACCTAGACAGTGGAGTGCTTCCACCCCCAGGGGTGGAGAGGACAGACCTCAGTCTTATAGAAAACAGGCTCAATGACTCTCCCTGCATGGCTCCAGGCACTTCTCTCCTGGAAGCCCCTCTAGGGGGAAAACTCTCTCTTTTTCAACAAAATTGGACTTGCATAACCCAAGACAAGTGGGTTCTGGATGTAGTTTCAAAGGGTTACAAATTCCACTTTCATACCTTGCCAAGACAAACGGATGGCCAGACCTACCAAAACACCAATGGGCAGATGCATTAAACCAGGTGGGTTCCCTCATGGCTATGAGGGCCATAGAACTGGTTCCACAATCAGAGACGGGGCAAGGCTTTTACTCAAGGCTCTTTCTAGTTCCCAGAAAACAAAATTCATGGAGATCTATCCTGGATTAGTCAGTTTTAAATACTTTCCTGGAGATACCAAAGTTCAAGATGCTTACTCTGCAGCAGCTCCTGCCAGTGTTGAGCAAAAATGCATGGATGGTGACATTGGATTTAAAGGAGGCTTACCTACACATCCCTATCAGACAGGAGTGCAGAAAATACCTCAGGTTCAAGGCCGGCTTGAAACATTACCAATTCTCTGCGCTGCCCTTTGGCTTGTCTACTGCACCCAGGGTCTTCACCAAGTCCCTGGCACCAGTAGTAGCTTATTGCAGACTCCACGGAATTCAAATTTACCCTTATCTGGACGACTGCCTTATTCAAGCAGACAGCAAGGATGTCTTACTCCAGCACCTGGAATTTGTTCAAAATGTACTCAAGTGCCTGGGATTCACTGTGAACATAAAAAAGTCAAATTTGACACCCACACAACAGATAACTTTTCTGGGTGCTCTTCTAAACACAACAACCCAGATGGCTTTCCTGACATCCTAAAAGCAACTACAGCTGGCTTCAACTTTCAAAACCTTGGCATTAATGTCTCAGCTAACTGCAAGGAAGTTCCTGCAAGCTGTGGGTTACATGGCCTCCTGCATCCTTCTCATTCCACATGCAAGACTACATATGAGAAAAATACAATGGTATGTAAAATGTGTATGGTCCCAGCTTTGCCACAGTCTGGATACACAGATTGCTGTCTTGCCTTGCCTACAAAAGGAATTCCATTGGTGGACCATGGCATGTCTTCACAACAAAGGGGAAAGCCTTCAGTCTGCCTCCAGCCAGCCAGGTGTTAACCACGGACACCTCGGATTACGCATGGGGAGCACACTTGCAGGGGAAAGGCCTGCAAGGTTATTGGACAGAAGATCAGAAGCACCTACATATCAATTTAAAAGAGATGTTAGCAGTACAGAATGCCCTCTTGGCTTTCAGGGACCTTCTACAGCCAGGACAACTACTGATATGGACAGACAACACCACAGTTATGTGGTACATAAACAAGCAAGGGGGTTCACACTCCTACCCCCTTTGCAGATTAGCCATGACTCTTTGGAACACAGCTCTAGCTTGCAAAGTGCATCTACAAGCTCAGTTCCTGCCAGGGAAACAAAATATTCTGGCAGACTGAGCAGGAACCTGTCAAACCCACACGAGTGGATGCTGGACACCCAAATATTCAAGATGATTACAGAAGCCTGGGGCTGCCCGGACATAGATCTATTTGCATCCCCCCTCAACCACCAGTTACAGAATTTTTGCACAAGGACATTTCACAAGCTAGCATGGAAAGTGGATGCTCTCTCTTTCAGTTGGAGAAACCTCTCGGGGTATGCCTTTCCTCCACTACCTCTTCTTCCACGGGTGTTATTAAAGATCAAACAGGACAAACCCAAAATGATTTTACTGGCCCCAAATTGGCCTCGTCAATTCTGGTACTCAACACTGATGAATCTATCCCAGGAGCCTCCTTGGATTTTTACCTCAGATGCCAAATCTTTTGTCCCAACACCAGGGCCAGGTTCTGCACTCTCATATCAAAACTCGTAGCCTGGCAGCTTGGCGAATTCAGGGTCTATGACTATTCCTACCCTTCCCAAACAGGTCATGGATGTCATCTTAGAATCCAGACGGCCTAGCACTAGAAAATCTTATGAAGGTAAATGGAAGAGATTTTGCACCTGGATGCATGCTCAGGATTCGGATCCTCTCATTCCTAATATCCCATTGATTTTACATTACCTGACAGACATGCTACATAAGGGTTTATCTTTCTCCTCCATAAAAATACATGCCTCAGCTATCTCTGCACATTACAATACAGACCCTCCAATCTTTTCGCATCCACTTCTGAAACAATACCTCAGTGGAGCAAAGAATCTAAGGCCCCCTAGGACACCACCCATACCTGCCTGGGACCTGAACTGTGTTCTGGAAAAACTCACTCTGCCTCCTTTTGAGCCTGCTGCCACATCAGACATTAAGTATTTGTCATGGAAGACAGCTATCCTACTGGCTTTGACTTCAGCTAGGAGAGTCTCTGAGTTACAAGCACTCTTGGCTATGGAACCTTATATTATTTTTCACCAAGATAGGGTGTCTTTAAGGGACTAATCCTACTTTCATGCCTAAAGTGGTCTCCAAAGTGGCTTTAAATTAAACTATTCACCTGCCAACTTTTTTCCCTAATCCACAAAGTAAGGGGGAGAGAGGATCTTAGGTTCTTTGGATGTACACAGACAACTTCGTTTTTACCTGGACCGAACCAAGGATATCAGGAAAACAGAGCAACTGTTTTTCTTATGCAACAAATTCTCAAGGCAAAGCTATTTCAAAACAGACCATTTCTAAATGGATTGCTCATGGAATCAGATTTTCTTACTCATCATGGAAAGCAAATCCCAGGAAAAATTAGAACTCACTCTACCAGAGCTGCTGCTACTTCAGCTGCCTTTCTCAGGGGAGTACCTACCAAAGATATTTTGGAGGCTGCTACTTGGAGTTCCGTGCATACTTTCTCTAAGCACTATAATCTCCCTCTTTACTCTAAGTCTAGGGCAGGCTTTGCTTCTGCAGTCTTGCAGGGCCTTCTAGCCACCCCTTCTACTCTATAACCACCACCCTTTATCTCAGCTTTGGGATTCAACCCTACAGTGATGATTGCAACAGTGAAACACGATGAACATAGTACAGTTGTTTACACTTACCATAAATGTAGATGTTCGAGTGTCTTCACTGTTGCAGTCTGGGTTACCCACCCTCCTGTCCCCTCTTACACTTTCATTTCTGTGGTTTCCTACTTCACCCTTCTGAGTTGTATTTTCTACAGAGTATGGGGTTTTGTTGTATGTTACATTTTTGTTTTACTATTAGCTTTCACTTTTGGGCACCTGACATCTGGGGCAAGAAAAACTGGAGAACATGGCGTCGGCTGGCAGCTTTGTACACCTGGCGCTCTGACGTCAGGAAACATGACTGAACAGCCGACGCCGGACCCAGACTTTGGGATTCTGGACGACCGAGGGCTGCCTGCCGGCAGGAAGAACCCTACAGTGATGACTGCAACAGTGAAGACACTCGAACATCTACATTTATGGTAAGTGTACACAGCTGTACTGTGCTTTCACAGCCCCTACTTCAGATTCGCAGACCTCTACTGAGACCCATTCTGAGTCCAGTATGCCTTGAGATGCTTTAATTGTGGAATATTCGGATGTCTCTACCTTGGATGAGTCTGGAGCTGCTGTGCAGGCACCAGCTTCTGAGGGTGTATTCAGGCCTACTGACTTGCATATTAAACCAACGCCATCTTCTTCTTCAAGGCCTAAAACTCTAACTATGCCTAGAAAACCGACGCCCAGACTGCATGGTCAGGCCTCTATGCCTAAAAAACAGATAAGAATGGCTGAAGACCTTATTATTTTAATCAGGGGAATCCATCCTTCTCCCTCTGAGAGACCTAGGACTGAATTTGCTTATGGTACTTCTGGCCAGGGTTCTGAAATGTCCGTTTCCTCTGAGGACCAGGATTTACCCTTGTCTACCTATGAGGATTCTGATGCAGAGGACTCCATTCCCTCTGCCCCCCCCCCCCCCCCGAGGATTTCTCTTTTGGTAAAACCCTGCATACTCTTAGAGAGCACTTTCTCTGGGAAAGCCAGGATTACTCTGATTCTGAAAAGAGGCTTGGGGATTTCTTACTCCTGCCCCAGCACAAGCCTTTAGCTATCCCTCCTGTACTAGACATTGTTAATGCCTTTTCTTAATCTAGCTTGGCCCCTGACTCTCTACCTCCTGCTCCCAGAAAACCTTATAGATATTACAGGGTTCCTGACTCTCAAGTTCCTTTTTAAAAATCCTACTGCGGATCCTGAGACCATTTCACAGGGACCCAAGGACATCAAGGTTACTTCTGCCAAAAATCCTACCCACTCTTGTTAGAAACTCCAGGGTGCCGGATAGATGGGTTAAGAAAGTATACACTTCTGCAACTTTAGCCATTAGGGCCTTAAATTGCCAGTTTAATATGTTAAAGCATCAGCAGCATATCATTGGATTGCTTAAACGGAAAATTATGTTGATTCCTGACTGTGCTGAAAATAAGGATTTACAGGATTTAATGCATTCTGCTGAACAGTTTGGAAAGCATACTTTGCAATGTGGTTTTGATTCACTTGAGGCATCTTGCAGGGCTGCTGTCACTGGGTCTGTACTTAGAAGGCATGCTTGACTTAAGGAGCAATCTTTGCCAGATCATGTTAAAGCTAAATTGCTGGATGCTCCCTTAAATCAGGACCGCCTATTTGGCAACAAAGCAGAAGTTCTTCTTAAAAAGATGGAGGAAAAAGCTAAATCTGTGCAAACTGTTAAAGATTTCCTACAAGTACAACCTCCAAGATATTTAGTAGGCATTGGCCCTCCAAGAATTGGTCTTTTCCTGCCTCTTCCATGCCTTCTCAGTCCAAACCCAGAACCAGAAGAACACCCAGGCTTCAGTCCCAGGCTGTGCACTGGACTAAACAGTGGGGGGCTCCCACTTCCAAATCAGGGAGTAGTAAGACTCCACCCTATGGTAAACTGTCTCAATGACTTAACCTTAAAACTTCCAAACACTTCTCAACTGACTGCTCCTTTAGAGGGAAAGATTGCTCTGCAGGCAAAAAAACTGGGAACTCGTTACCCAGGACAAATGGGTTTTAAATATAGTTTCCCAAAGATACAAATTTCACTTCCACATGTTACCAACCCCAAACGGTTGGCCAGATCTACCTCCAAATCAGTGGGCAGAGGCTCAAAATCAATTACTCTCTCTCTTAAGCATAAAGGCTATTCAAATTGTACCAGAAGAGGAAAAGGGACAAGGTTTCTACTCAAGACTTTTCCTGTTACCCAGAAAAGACAACTCTTGGCGTCCTATCCTGGACCCTTCTATATTAAACACCTTTTTGGTGATTCCAAAATTCAAGATGCTAACTCTTCACCAGTTCCTTCCTATGCTAGGCAAAGATGCCTGGCTGGCAACACTGCATTTAAAAGAAGCCTACTGGCACATCCCAATCAGGGAATCTTGCAGAAGATACCTACGCTTCAAAGCAGGCTACATGCACTATCAGTTCTCTGCACTGCCTTTTGGCTTATCTACTGTGCCCAGAGTATTCACAAAGTGCCTAGCTCCAGTCATTGCATTTTGCAGGCAAAGAAATATTCAAATATACCCATACCTGGACGATTGTCTAATTCAGGCAGAAAACAGGGACATAATTTTGAATCATCTGGCATTTATACAAAAGGTGCTAACTTGTCTGGGGTATACCATAAATGAAAAGAAATCACATGGTACCCTGTAAACAAATTATATTCCTGGGAGCAAGCTTGAACACAACTTCCCAGATGGCTTTGCCACTGCAGTCTTGCATAGCCTTATAGCTGGTCCTAATGCTATCTAAATGCCTCCTCCCATCCTTAGCTTTGGGAATTTACCCAAATGTGATGACTGCAACATTGAAACATGAAGAACATAGTACAGTTGTGTACACTTAGCGTAAATGTGGATATTCGAGTGTATTCACTGTTGCAGTCCTGGTTACCCTCCCTCCAGCCCCCTGACTTTTTTTGGCTGTACCTTTACTCTCCTTTACTATGCTTAAAAGCTTTTTGGTGTATTTGCTTTTTTTTTTTGTTGGAGGTGTAACCTAGTATATATATATTTAATTTCTTCCCATTAGGGGGGCACCTGACATCTGGGGCAAGAAAAACTGATGTAATGGCGTCGGCTGCATGCTGTATACCCCTGACTACCTGATGTCACGGAAGATGAGACAGCAACCGACGCAGGGCCCAAGACTTAATCAGGCCGACTGAGGGCTACTGCAAGCAGATAATCCAAATGTGATGACTGCAACAGTGAGTACACTCAAACATCTACATTTATGGTAAGTGTACACAACTGTACTATGTAGCAGCTCACTTGATAATGCTGAGATTCCATGTGTTTCCATATTTAGATTGCTGGCTCCTGACTGCTTCATCCGGGCATTAATTGATACATGCAAGGGACTACTTAATCCAGCTGTGTTCCCATCTAGGAATAGCCGTCAATTACAGCAAGTCTCAGCTCATACCAACACAGTGTGTGGAGTTCATAGGTGCTCATTTGGATACAGTCAGTCAGATAGCTTCTCTTCCCTCAATTCAAATAATCATGCTACATTCCCAAGTCAAGAAAGTGTTCCAGAATTCATTCTTCCTAGCCAGACTGGTACTACAGGCGTTGGGTTCCATGGCAGCTGGCCAGGTTCCATATGAGAATCCTTCAGTGGATTCTTTCAATTCAATTCAATGGTCCATTCTAAGTCACCCACTATCCATCCCGATCAAGAAAACTCGAGCCTGCAAAAGGTATATTTTATGGTGGATTTACTCTTAACCAGCTCCATAAAGACCACCCCTTTGTTCTTCCCCTCCCCAAGGCCACAGTAACCATGGACACCTCCCAGCTCTGGTGGTGGGGGAGACGCTGCTTGAGAACAACTGTCCAGGTGCATATTAGTGACCTGGAGATGAAAGCAGTCCTTTTAGCATTGCCCGCCTTTCAAGACCTTCTCCAATCTGGAGATACAGAAGGACATATTGTTAATCTGGTACTTCAACAAACAAGGGGGAACCTAATTTTACCCTCTTTGTCGAGAAGCTATGACAGATCTTTTCCAAACGCTTTCTGATGGCAACACACATCCTGGGGAAATCTAATGTGATTGCTGATAAATTATGCAGGTCCGTTCTGATGCGTCATGAGTGGTCTCATTGTTAATGTGGTGAAAATAATTTTCTGTCATTGGGGCAAGCTATGTTGTGATCTTTTTGCTTCTCCCCTCAACAAATGCAACAGGTTCTTTGCCCTGATCCCTCCATTGGGGGAGTCACCATGAGATGCTGTAGTTTACGATTGGCCCTCCTGTCTCTCTCATGCCTTTCCACCACTGCCATTAATTAAAAAGTTTTTTCAGAAAGCAGTCTGAAGGGCACAGTCATTCTCATTGCACCCTTTTGGCCGTGTCACATTTGATTGCCATTCCTCTGGCCTCTTCATCTACATCCACCGTGGATTGTGGATCCAACAACAGACCACCTCACTCATGCGGACATATCAGGCCTCAAGTTGGCCACATGGTTTCTCCAGTTCCACTGATTGCTAGACAGTCCAGGCTCTCCTCTCTCCAACCCCCGTCCTGACACTTTTAGTGGATCAAATTCTCCTAGAATTGCCTTCATCATAATGACACATATTTGGCCTCTATTTATATTCTTGCTTCTTCTCTGCCACTACTTTATGCAAACTCGATTTGAGGTAATTTACATTGGAGCATTATGGGTAGACCCTACCTTGAGAGTTTGGAGGATGCGAGCTGAAGTAAACGGCCGAGTCGGTTCCGAGGTTTGAAACAGAGTCCACAGTCAAGGATTATTGATGATCGACAACACAGATGGAATGTTATGGTAAGACAACTTTTTTCTTGAGAGAATTTTAAGAATGACCAGTTAAGGAAGTCCTCAGTTAAGTTGTGGTTGTTACCAGGTAGGATGTAAATTGCTACAATAATTGTGGCTTTTTGGGAGTTTAATTTCAAGTGTAGTAAATAGCATTTCAACATTATTGAATTTTGGAGAGTTCGGTTCTAGGCATTGAAGTTTGTGTGTTTTTGTAAATAAATGTAGTCTGTCCAGTCTATGGATGTTGTTGCCTTGAGTTAGAATTTCATTGTCACTTATCTCAGGCTTTAGCCAGGTTTCAGTCAGAGTAGAGTGAGCGAAATACATGAAATTCATATGGCTCAGCAGTGCTCCAAAATATCTTTTATTAGGGGCTTCCCAGGGTTGTGATAGCTGGGGGCTCTGTCCCATCCATTGAGAAATGAATGAAAATGACAACAGATTAAAAAGTTATGTACTAACCATAATATTCCATCTCTGTTGTCCATTTTCATTCTTACTCAACTCCCCACCCCACCTACCCCTTCCTTTTATTTTCTTCAGGAGTGATTTTTTAGAGTTTTATAGGAGCCTTCATTCCTTAATTGAGCTCAGGCTGTCCCTTTTTCTATTGTCCTTTTCCCCTTTTATATAGGGGAAGCAAACTCTATCTGTGGTACGGTCTGTTGGTGGGGCATTGTGGGTAAAGGGAAGAGCTTGAGAGTTCTAGGGTCCTACACTGTGGAAGAAGTGGTTGAGTTGGCTCTGAACCCATCAGTTGAAGAATGAAAGTGGTCAACAGTGATTGAACATTTTGGCGAGTACGTTACTTTTTATTCTTTTGCTTGATCTTCATCCACAGGACGCATCCAATCATGTCCCTTCTTGAAATCATTTCTTGTACTGTCTCTTAAATATGTTTATTTAAAACGCATTTAAAATTAGTGTGGTTATTCAAGTTTGCAGAATTTGTGGCATTTAATCTTATTTGCTGCTCATATTCCTATACTATTTTTCAAACTTGGTAGTCTTTTGCAGCAGTTCATATTCATACTAAATTAAGTCTTCCTTCAATTCCTAGATCATATCTCTCTTTCCCATTACTCGCAGCACTTCCTCCACATGTATAGCTTACCTTCTTAGTTTTTAAGCTCATGTCTTTTTTTGTTAACTGCATTTGATTATATTACTTTTTGTTTTTTGTAGAGTTTCATATTGCTCTTTTACTGTTCACTTGTCAACAATTTAGTATTGTGTTATAAGAATATGGATCCGTATCAGAAGCTTGAGTTTTCAGAAACTCAAAATTCATGTGGTCAGTTTTCCGAAAACTTGAACTTTGAAAACCATACAAGTCTATCTTTTTTTTCTACGTTTGAAATGGGGAGCAAGCACCCCTTCACCCTACAAGTGTGGGGCTGTTCCCCCAACCCCCTCTGCGTACTCTATATACCAACTCTGAGATCACACTACAGTGTGGAAAAGGGTAGATTCCCTGATCCTCACTATACTTTCCATTCAAAAGCTTTGAGTTTTCAGAAAATTGAACACATGGTGTCGACCATATGAATTTTGAGTTTCTGAAAAGTCGAGCTTCTGATAGTGACCCATATATATCTATAAATATATGTGTTTATATATATATGTGTGTGTGTGTATACATATTTATATATATACATATATATATACATATTTATATATATATATATATATATATATATATATATATATATATATATATATACACACACACACACACTAATATATATTTGTGTAGACACTAACCTATATATATATATATATATATATATATATATATATATATATATAGAGAGAGAGAGAGAGGAGAGATAAGTTATAGATACATTCGTTTAGCCTTTTGTTTGTTTTTTTTTTGTTTGTTTTTTTAATGTCTAAGGGTTGAATCTGTAAATGGTCAACACAGATCAGTGTTATGTCTGGGTTAACAAATTTAATCTTTTTCCATCTAGCTTTTTCACAACTTTGAAGTAATGAGCTTGTAACAAAGAAGTCTTAACATACAGTAATGGAAAACTGTTATTGCGCATATATTTTCTACAACAAGAGTGCATGAACACACTTGCTCCGGATGGGTTCATCTACTTTAATGATGTCACTGAAGTCCAACTTACAGGTTATTTCAAAAGACATGATGACTTTCGTTAGAAATCCTAAGAAGCTGTTTTTTCTCCATCATGAGACCTGATTATTTTACATCATTGGAAACAGTTGCATGTACACACAATGTATGTATCTCATGCAGAAAGCCTTCTAAAAGTACCAGAAGATACTGACATATCAAATTTTTAGCTTCTTTTCAACAGATCATTTTATACACAGTACATTGGTTTACTGAGGTCTGTCTAAAACTTTATTCAGTATTTCCTTTGGTATAGCTTATGATATTAGTAGATTAATAGGTGCTTAGAAGTGGAAGGCAAAGATCTTCCTTTGTACCTTATTAGTATTCGCAGAATAAGTGAATATAACTTGGGTTGTATTCCTATTTTGAAACGTCTGCTCTAAGAGAGTAAAATGTCTGTGGTCATTTCTGTGTTTGTCATAAGATGTTTTTACTACAACTTGTATGGACGGTTTATAAATCTTATCTGCCCATGGGAATTAAAAACACTGCAGCATACATATTGGGCACAATTTCATCTACCACTAGAAATGAGAGGTCTTCAGTCTAGGCGCACAACACAGGTGATTCTCTAAATATTTATCATGTTGATCAGTGCTGCACTAGCCTAATTCCTTTTCAGGTTTGTATCCTGCATAGGATACAACAGTCAGCTTCCAAAGCCTCAGGGTACTTTCTACTTACCCAGTGAGTCAGTCATCTCAAGTTGAGCAGACTAAAAAGGCAGGTTTGGACGCCAAATCCTTCAGTGCTTTCTATCACCTTAGAGTACACTCCTGAGGTTTTCAAGAATCAACTGTCAGCTTGTGCTGTTCCTTATTTATCTGGGCAGGAAAGTTCCCTTTGGGGAAGACTTCTATTTTAAGAAATTATTGATTTAATAAAATTTTCGTGTTCAGGAAAGTTATCTTAAAGCTAGGAGTTTGTGTTTTACTAGACTGTCACAAGACTTTGTTGGTCTTTTTAGTGAGCGCACCTCCCCCCCATGTCAGTTTAAATGTTGTTTAAAGTAATTGGAAGCCATTGTTTTCTTTGGAGCAATTGCTTATTTTATGGACTGGCAAAGTGTTCTGACATGCTTTGAATTGTATTTTTATTTGAAAAAAGTGACTGTTAATGACTTGTGTTTTTATGGCTTTTGCTGCTCGTTTTCGCTGGGAAGGAGGCACCTTTTTCGACTTGACGATGGAACTGACCGTCAATCCCATGGTCTGTCCTCCTCCCAGCCATAAGAAGAGAAAGTTAAGGTAACCACCTTTCCACCACAGCATGCTAAAAATTTGACTCGGCCGCAGTTAGGTGACTATGTTGTGGAAATTAGTTGTATGCCAGACCACTCATCTTTTACCCCAGATTCCTCTGATGTAGCAGCTAGAGCCACTGTGGACTGGAGGTTACCCATGTCTCTGCAACTGTAGGAGCCCCCTCCATGGGCAAGTGAGAGCCAATTTTGTCGATCTTGAGAGAAGGGATACTGAGTAGGTTTCCCCTTTTTTTGTCAGAATATGGTGCCTGTCTGTGAAAAAGCTGCTGCTGCCATTGTGAATACGTCTCTAATACATTAATACTGCTGCTGTGGAACAGACTCTCAGTCCACATAAAACAAAGTTCATCCCTGTCAATTTTCAAGTGCAACTTAGATCTGTGGATGGGGAACAGTTTATGCCAGGACTGCCCTCTGTACTGCTAATGGACAGAGACAGCTCCTGAATGTTTGATCCTCATGCATGGATTTCCTCAAATGATCTATGGTATGATCCCGTTTATTTTCTTTAGGGGTAATGTATAAGTCTGATGTCTATCTTTATTCGTTTGTGACAGTTGGGTCCCAGTTCCGTCCTCAGAAACTTCTCGGCCAGTGTAACAAGCTAGTGCCAGCCAGAAACTCTCGAGTTAGTTACCCATAGTGCCTCTCTTTTCTTCCCATCAGATCTTGTTTGCCATATAGTTTCAGGAGCATCAGGTCGTGCTCTCAAGCTAAGTGTTTTATATTTCTATACATTTCTCAGTATTTTTTCTCCTTTACAGCTCCCCTCTTCATATTCCTTGGTTGCTTTATTTTGTATTACTAAATTAGTGAGTGTTGTTTTATCCATCTTTTTTATCTTTTTGGTATTTCTTCCTTATGATATAGGCCCCTCCCTTCCCTCTTACGTCTGATAGCTCTCAAATACCATTGTTGGCATTCTTTCCCCTTTCTTATTTCTCTTTACCCTTCTGGGTATTTCTTGTGCTACCATTGTTGGTACACTAAAAAAAAAAAAAAAAAAAATCTTTCACTTGCTCTTTGTGTGATTGCTTGAATGGCTGTTCATTGTTGTGATTTGTTTGATAATGGCTGACAAAAAAGGTACCACAGGATTTAAACAATGTGATGTGAAGATGCCCGACTCCGATGGGCAACTTTTATGTGTGAATTGTTTAGGAGTACTGCACTTACAAATCCAGCCTCCATGCGAGGTCTGTAAAGGCTTTAGTTTGTGGACTCTGGTAGAGTGTAAAAAATTGATCTTAAAGGGGTTGTTAAAAAAATAAAAAACCTTTTTGGAGGCTTTGTATGAGTCAGAAGTGTGAAAACCTCCTAAAAAAGAAGCAAAGAAGAGGAGTTACTGGTCCCAATGTCTCCTCAGTCTCATGAACCAAAATCGTCCAAAGGCCAGGTTTTCCACGGAACCAAAGCCTAAACAATTGAAATTGGTTCGGACAACTGTCTTGGCACTGGAGTCTGAACCCTACAATGGTGTTGTCTATTTCCATGGAACCAACTAAAGTTGCCACAGTACTGACCTCTTCCCTGGTACCTCAGACCTGTAGGCACCAATAATAGTTTCCCCTGTAAAACTGGTGATTTCCACCCCAACACAATTTTTTTTGGTACTAGGTTGAACCCCTGCCCAGGACTCGCTATTCCCCATCTGTTGACCCCTTTGCTGGTCAGAAGCTCAGTCCCTTTATTGATCGCACAGGATCTCCCTCGGGGTTTTCTGTTGATTCCACCAGGTGCCTTTTGGAGGTTGATGTAGTTAGACTGGTGGATCAGCTGTTGACGGCCAGAGGTATTCCAACCCCATCTAGGACCTCCCTCCCACCTGGGGCCGAGGTTTGTTTTTCCACAAACTCCAACTTAATTTCCTCCTTCGACCTCCCCGCAGGATATGGAACCCTTGATGCAGACACCTCTCCTGGTGCCAGTGTCTTTGGTACTGATGGTGGATCTCACTGTGGTGCTGGACCTCTGCTCAGTCCGAGCCAACCCATCCACGAGACCGTAACTTGGCTTACGGCAACGGAGTCTCTAGTACGGCACCGATTTTTTTCCATGATGCCATCTAATGTTCCGCTTGCTTTGACAAATGATGTTAGTGTTTCACTGTTGCAGTCATCACATTGGGGTTATCCCTGCCAGGGTAGCCCTCAGCTGGTCTGAATACCAGAAACTTAGTATTTCTGCATCGGCTGCTGTCGTTTGGGGTCTGACATCAGGTCATCAGTGGTACAAAGGAAGGCAGGCGACACCATTACATCGGTCTTTCTTGCCATGGAGCTCGAAGCAGAAGCAGTTCGCATGAGTGCCGGTTGGCCGCTATCAGAGTTTCTTTTCTGAATTGAAGTTGGTCTTCGAAAGCCCGTTGGCGATCCTGTTTTTTTGCACTAACCAATGTCAGAAAAAGTTAAAAATTATCTCACCTGTTGAAAGCAAATACCACACCGGGACTTCCACTCTTACTGTATTACTTGTCCTAGGCCCAGACCACGGCATCCGTCGTTGGTTCTGCGGTTTGTTTAATGCCAGAACTATTTGTTGTCGGGTCCTTATTGTAGCCAGTTTTCCATTTACAGTCCTCTAATTCCGATATGGCTTTGGTAAACCATCTGACAGCAGATCTTCCGAAAAAAACGTAAAGATAAAGACCGAGACAGACCGCCTAGGACCAAACCTTCCGACACTTCCGCAAAGCTGGTAGTCAGTCCTCCGGAATTCAGTGAGGCGCTTTCGCAGCCCCTGATGCCCGCTTCAGTTAATTCGCAGACCGCTTCTGAGACCCTTTCGGCATCCGGTATTCCGCAAAACTCTTCTTTGTCTAAGGATCCTGCCGTCATCTCCCCCTTGGATGGGTCCGGAGCCGCCATGCAGGTACCGGCTTCAGAGGAAGGCCTTCGCAACACCGAATCCAGACATAAACCAATGTCTTCTTTCATGGCTATCTTTCTTTATAAAACAACTGTGTTCCTTATGCCCAAGGGTCGAACCACCCCCAAGAAACAGACTACCAGCCATTCTCTGGCACCTGCTCCTTTACCTCAGTCACAAATGCTTAAAATGGCAGAAGACCTTATGCTGATTAGGGGAAGCCAAGCCACTCCCTCAAAAAGAAAGAGATTTGTCTCCAGTAGTTTTGTCTGAACAAGTGTCAGATGAATCTGTTGCATCTCACTATGAAGACATGCAGCCCTTCTCTACATATGAGGATTCTATACCTTCAGGCCCCCCCTCCCCAAGAGGATTTTTCCTTTGGGGAAAACCTGCATACTTTAAGGGAGCATTTCAAATGGGAGAATCAAGACTACCCACAGTCTAAAAAGTGACTCAGATTTCCTAGACCTTTCACAGCACAGGCCCTTATCCACCCCCCCCCCCCCCAGTCCTAGATGTGGTGGATGATGTCTTCCTTGAATCCAGCTGGACTCCAGATGCTCTCCCTCCTGCTCTCAGAAAACCAGACAGGTACTACAGAGTCCCTGACTTTCATAAATATCTCTAAAAACCAAACAGGCAGACCCTGAGGCCATTACTCAAGGCCCCAAAGGGATTAAAGCTACTTCAGCTAAGAATCCCACCCTTCAGACAGGGATTCCAGAGCACTTGACAGATAGGGTAAAAAAGTATACATCTCAGCTACTCTTGCTATCAGGAGGCACTAAATTGTCGGTTCCATGTGCTTAAATAGCAGCAGAATACCCTGGAACTCCTTAAACAAAAAATCTACTTTCCTACATGGGCAGACTCCAAAGATTTACAGGAGTTAATGCACTCTGCTGGTCAAGTAACTCAACACACTTTGCACTGTGGTTTTGATGCCTTAGAAGCCTCTTGCAGGGTAACAGTCACTGGATCTGTCATTAGAAGACATGCATGGCTTAAGGAACAACCCCTGCCACACCATGTCAAATCAGAATTGTTGGATGCACCCTTGCACAAAGATAACTTATTTGTTACTAAAACAGAAGAGGTGTTAAAGATGAAAGAAAAAGCAAAATCTATGCAGACTGTTAGATTTCTTACAGGTACAGCCTCCTAGGTTCATCAGGCATTTTCCTTCCAAGCACTGGTCCTTTCCTGCACCTAGTAAACAGGGCCAGCCCTAGGCCCTGTGGAAACAGACCTCCAAGACAGCAGTCCCAGGGGTTACAGAGTTCTAAGCAGTGGACTGCCTCCACATCAAAACCAGGGAGTTCTAAGCCACCCCCTTATGGTAAGAAATCACAGTGACTCACCCCCTCCCGACCTTGCCTCTGCCCACCGTCACATACCCCTGGGAAGAAAACTCTCCTGTCACTCAAAGCACCTGGGCCACCATTACCAAGGACCAATGGGTTCTGAACATTGTGTCCCAGGGATGCAAATTCTCCTTCCACACCTTTCCAACCCCAAAAGGGTTCCCAGATCTACCACTGAATCAGTAGGCAAAGGCTCTAAAGCAAATCTATACCCTGCACTCCTTGGGAGCAGTAGAACACGTTCCTGCAGTGCAGATAGGCCAAGGCTTCTTCTCCAGACTGAAAATAGGTCACCTGGTGCCCCATCCTCAATCTATCCATTCTAAACACCTTCCTGGTGATCCCAAAATTGAAAATACCCTCCAGCAGCTGCTACCCCTGCTCTCCAAGGACGCTTGACTAGCCACCCTGGACCTAAAAAAGGCCTGCCTCCACAATTCCATCAGGGAGTCTTGCAGAAAATATCTTCGCTTCAGGGCAGGATCTCAACACTTTCAGTTGTCTGCGCTTCCCTTTGGCTTATCTACTGCGCCCAGTGTTTTCACAAAATGCCTGGCTCCGGCCATTGCTTTTGTGCTGTCAAAAAAATATTCAAATTTACCCCTACTTAGACAACTGCCTTATTCAGGCAGAGAGGCAGGAAAAGCTGCTCAAAGACCTGACCTTTTAACCTACCTACTAACTTCCTTAGGGTACACAGTCAACGAAAAGAAATCCAAACAGGTACCCACCAAAAGCATAATCTTCCTGGGAGCAAGTCTGGGCACAGCATCCCAGATGGCATGCCTAACAGCAGAGAAACAGTTTGCTATCAGCTTACTTCTCACAGCTGGCCACCAAGCCCCAGCTTTCTGCAATGGAAATCCTGCAAGCCCTGGGGTTCATGGCATCTTGCATACTCCTTATTCCATATGCCAGACTGCATATGAGGAAACTTCATTGGTGCCTCAAGAGCCTTTGGTGTCAACACTCTCAGGATCTGGGAACTCTCATCTATTATTCCTTGCCTGAGGAAGGAATTTCTTTGGTGGGCAACAGCCTGCTTCCACAACAAGATACTGCCCTTCTCCCCACACCCCGCCACTCAGACCCTCACCACAGATGCATTCAATTACGCTTGGGGGGCACACCTGGATGGCAGGTGCATAGAGGGCCAATGGAACCCTCAGCAACTCCCCCTCCACATAAGTCTAAAAGAGATGATGGCTGTGCAGCAGGCCTTGATACCTTTCAAACCCCTTCTCTCCCCAAGGGTTCTCCTGATCAAAACACACAACACCACAGTGATGTACATCAGCAGGGAAGAACTCACTCCTACCCACTGTGCAGGCTGGCCATGACTCTTTGGTTTACACCCTGTTCCATGCAGCTACACCTGTTAGCACAATACCTGCCTTACTCTTTCAACTCCCTGGCAGACCAATTAAGCAAAAAGCTTTTGGGACCCCACGAGTGGCAGCTGAACAGAAACACCTTCTTACTAATAACACAGAAATGGGGAACCCCAGAGGTTGAAACTCTTTGCCTCCCATGCCAACCATCTGCTCGGCAAATTCGGCATCAAGGAGCATCATTGCATGGCATGGAATGTGGATGCCCTGTCCTTCCCCTGGGTAAATCTCTCGGTCTGTGCCTTTTCTCCTCTAACTCTCATTCCCAAGGTACTGATCAAAATAAGGGAGGAAAAACCAGGGACCATTCTCTTAGCTTTAGACTGGCCCAGACAGTACTGATACCCCTTGCTGCGAGGCCTGTCCCATTGCCCCCATGGAATTTTTCTCAGATTCCCAACCTCCTAACCCAGAGGGTAGGGAAATTCATGCACCCCTAACTGCACATACTCAATTTGGCAGCTTGGCTTGTACCCTGACCAATCTGCCATTGTCAGTAAATAGGTTCTGAATGTTATCAGAGAGGCCAGATACCCTAGCACCAGAAAGTCTTATGCAGATAAATGGAAAAGGTTCTGCACCTAGAAGCAGGCTAAGGGGGCCAATACGGCACAGCCCTTTATCCCTCTCATCCTGGATTACTCAGCTGACCTACTACACAGTGGTCACTTTCTCCTCTATAAAAATTCATGCCTCTGCTATTTCAGCTCATTTTCCCACTGAGCAGCCTCTTTTTTTCACACCCTCTCATCATACAGTTCCTCAGAGGGGCTAACAACTAGAGACCCCCCCTAGAAGGGCACCAACACCTGCTTGGGACCTTATCTTTGTCTTGGAAAAGCTCACCCTGCCTCCTTTCAAACCAGCTTCTTCTGCAGAGCTAAAATTTCTCTTCTGGAAGACGGCCTCCTCCTGGCCATCACTTCAGCCAGAAGAGTTTTTCAGCTGCAAGCACTCATGGCAGTGGAACCCTTTATCATCTTCCATGCAGACAGGGTATCCCTCAGAACTAATCCATCCTTCATGCCCAAGATGGTGTCCAGTGTTTCTGTCAACCACTCCATCCATTTGCCCACCTTCTTTTCTAACCCTCAAAACAAGGGGGAAAGGATTCTGCACTCTGTTGATGCGCACAGACAGCTCACATACTATCTGGACAGGACTAAACCTTTCAGAAAATCTGATCAACTGCTGGTTAGCTTTGCTTCTGGGGCAGTGGGCAAAGCCATCTCCAAGCAAACCATTTTTAAATGGATAGCACATTGCATCCATTTCTGCTACAAACAGCATGGCAAGCCTCCCCCCAAAGGAGTCAGGACACTCCACCAGATTAGCCTCCACCACTGCAGCTTTCCTCAGAGGAGTCTCCACCTAGGACATCCTGGAGGCTGCCACCTGGACATCTGTTCACACCTTTACCAAACATTACCACCTGCCTCTCTCCTCCAAATCCAGGGCAGGTTTTGCCTCTGCAGTCTTGCAGGACATGCTAGCCAGCCCCTAGCTTCTTTGACTGCCTCCACCCATTTCCTCAGCTTTGGAAATCTACCCAAATGTAATGACTGCAGTAGTGAAACACGAAGAACATAGTACAGTTGTGTACACTTGCCATAAATGTACATGTTCAAGAGTATTCCCTGTTGCAGTCCTGGTTTCCCTCCCTTCACCCTCCTAACTTCTTTTGGCTATACCTCTACTTTCCTTTACTGTGCTTAAAAGCCTTTTTGTTGTATTTGCTTTTTTGTTGGAGGTATATCTTTGTGCTTTTATATTTAGTTGCTTCCCATTGGGGGGGGGGGGGGGGGGACCTGACATCTGAGGCAAGAAAAACTGATGTAATGGTGTCGACTGCATGTTTTATACCCCTGACAACCGGACGTCATGGAAGAAGGGACAGCAACTGACGCAGGACCCAAGACTTTGTTAATCAGGCCAACTGAGGGCTACTTGCAAGCAGAAACACCAAATGTAATGACTGCAACAGTGAATACCCTCGAACATGTACATTTATGGTAAGTGTACACAACTGTACTTAACCTCTCTTCCTTGTTGTTCTCCTTTCCTTACAAGGGACATATTGGTATTTATTTTCCACTGGTGGGGTTCTGCCACCAGACCCTGGCCTCCTATTTTGGGGGCTCCTGACCGGTTAGGGCATGAAAAACTGATGTAATGACGTCGGCTGCCTTCCTTTATACCACTGACGACCTGACGTCAGTCCTTAAGCGACAACAACTGATGCAGAAATACTAAGTTTCTGTTATTCCGGCTGGCCTAGGGCTACCCTGGCAGGGTAACCCAAATGTGATGACTGTAACAGTGAAGACACTCGAGCATCTACATATATGGTAAGTGTACACAACTGTGCTTTGAGTCCTCTCACGGCGGGCCCGTTGGAGCAGGATGTGACCCCAGTTCCGAGGTTGTCTTTCTGTGTTCCAGGCTCACATCCCTCTTCAGGCAGGCCTGCTTTTCTGATTATGGAGAGAACGCTCGCTTCAGCAGACACAGTTGGCTCTCTCAACGTCTGAATGTCATATCTGTGTGTTCTCTGATTCACAGCTGTCAGTCTACTACATTGGGGCATCGGGCACACGAGCAGCAAGACACCCTGCAGCAGAGTACCCTCTCTTCGGTGTCCTCTTCAGACCCCCCCCATGAGCCACCCCGTAAGATATTTTGCAAGAGGAAGCATGTTGATTCTCTGGAAGAATCTCTCACAGAGGATATCGACTTCAATGAAGGGGAAAGGTAGGTCCCCATTGTCTTCCCCTGAAGATATCTCCTTCGGAGATATCCTAGAAATCTTAAAGCAGAGGGGTGACTGGAAGCCCACCAACCCTTCCTCCGAGGAATCTGTCTTCCAGGTTTTCCATGCCCAACTTTCTGGGTAACCCCGCCTGCAGATGAGTTAGTCCCCCAGAGACCTGACAATATACCCCCCCCGAGGGTCAACTCCACTGGTCCAAGTGTTTAGCGGTAGATGCTATGGTTGTGGCGGCAGCCGCAAAGAAGGCACTCGCAGAGGTGAGTCCTACTGTCAATCCGCCAAACCGCATGTCTCTGAAATTGGACAGATTAGGGAAGCGGGTTTATGCTTCAGTGACCTTTGGCCATTCGGTTGTTGAATTTTTTGGCACATTTTACCCTTCAAAGGGACCTGATAACTGAACTCTCAGGAACCCTAGCAGGAGCTGTGTCTGAGGTAAGTGACAAGGTTGCCTCCCAGCTTGCAACCTTAGAATCTATGCCTAACTTCTCCATGCAGTTGATTGCACGTACAACTGAAGGGGCGGTGAGAGCAGCTGGTGCAGGCACTGTCATGAGACATTGTGTGAGATGTGCTTGTGTGACTTTGCGGACCCTTTCAAATCTTTGTTTGTCAGTGCTTCCATTGACTCTTCCTCGTTGTTTGACCCAAAAGTTAGACACACTAGTCAGATGTGAAAAGGATAGAAAGACCCTTTCTGCTGTGGACGTATGTTTTTCCATTCCTCAATGACCTTATTCCAGGAATCAGAGGAATGGGAAGATGTGGTTCAGGAAGTTCCAGTGCACTTTTTGGGACACACATGGTGAGTTTCCTCCCCAGGGCAGAGGGGGAAACTCATCAGGAAGATGCCCCTCTTGTGGCAGAGGGGTCCTGCTTAACCAAGGTTCCAGAGAGTCTTTCTCTGGGCAACCCTATCAGCGCTCCTGAGGAGCGGCCCGATTGCTTACCTCAGGAGGCATTCGGGGGAAGGCTGTCTGCACCACTTGGCCTGGCATTCAATAACATCAGATTCTTGGGTGCTGACAATAATTACCAAAGGTTACCGTATCCCCTTCGATCTTTATCCAAGACTGCAAAGGCAAATCCCTGATGTTCCACCCAGTCAGAGGGATGCAGCAGCTCAAGAAATTCAAAAGCTGCTCAAAAAGTTATCCAAACAGTCCCACCAGACCAAGTAGTATCTGGATTCTACTCAAGTTTCTTTTTAGTGCCAAAAAAGACCAGGGGACTGAAGGCCGATTTTAGACCTCAGTATTTTGAACAAGGTTGTCAAACGGACAAAATTCTGAATTGTCACCGTTCAGTCTGTTTTGGGAAAAAAAGACGATTGGATGTGGTTTATAGATCTTTAGAATGCGTATTACCACATAAAAATGGACAAACACTCCAGAAAATATCTCCGCTTCCGTTTCAGAGCCAGTCATTACCAATTTTGCTCACTACCCTTTGGTGTCACCACAGCCCCAAAGGGTGTTCATCGAATGCATGGCAGTGGTAGCAGCTCATCTGAGACTGCAAGGAATTCCGGGTGTTTCCATATTTAGACAATTGGCTCTTTACCGCCTTCACCATGCATCTACTGCTTCATGCCTTATAGTACACTGGAACTGGCAGAGCGCTTTTAGGCATTTCAGTAAACAAAGAAAAGTCAAATCCGGCACCCACTCGAAACTTAGAATTCATCAGAGCAACATTCAGCATGAGATCCTGTCTGGTTGCTCTACCTCTTCACAGGTTACAAAGGTTAAGTTCACAGCTCCAGGCAATACTCTGTCAAGACCTAGTCCCAGCTCACTTAGTCTAACAACTAATAGGGTCAATGGCAGCAACAATCGCCCTAGTTCCCTTGGTGAGATTCTTCATGAGGCTGCTTCAAATGTTCCTGGCTTCACATTGGTCTCTGTTAACTTACCCTGTGTCTTATCCCATCTGCATAACAAATCGATGCAAGCAGTATCTGAAATGGTGGATGAAGCCCGACAAGGAGTTATGGAGCCCTTTTTCACCCCCTCGCCCAAGGCCATAGTGACCACTGATGCATCCCTGGTGGGGGGGGGGGCTTTTTCAGGGAAAAAGAGTTTGAGGCACTTGTTCCCCCTTAGAGGCCAATTTGCATATCAACGTCCTACAACTGAGGGTGGTGCTTTTAGCATTGCAAAGCATTCCAATCTGCCCGTCCATCGGGGGCAATTGCTGTCGAGTTAGGCATGTCTGTCGTCTGGTACATCAACAAACAGGGAGGGACCAGATCCTATCCGTTATGTCAGGAAGCCATGAGGGTATGACAATGGGTGATCGCTTCCAACCACTTTCTGATGATAATGCACATTCTTGGGAGTTCCAGAGTGATTGCAGACAAACTGAGCAGATGCATTTCTCTTGCCTCACGAGTGGTCTCTCAATCCCGTAGTAGCTACGGAGATCTTTCATTGTTGGGGTCAGCCTTGCTGCAGTCTTTTTGCATCTCCCATGAACCACAAATGCAGCAGCTACTTTGCCCTAATCCCCCCTCAGCGGGAGTTCCAAAAGAGGTGCTCTTCTGCACAGTTGGCCCCCGGACTGCTTTATTCCTTCCCTCCCATTCCCCTAGTACCCCAGTTCTTAAAGAAAGCGCAATGGGTGGGAAGCAAAGTGATCCTCATTGCACCCTACTGGCTCCAGCAAGTCTGGTTCCCCTTTCTTTGGCCTTACCTAGTTCACTGTCCTTGGACCCGCGACCCAACTCCAGGACTCCTGTCTCATCCGCAGGGGCTGGTCCATCCCAGCCTACCAACTCTCAGGCTGACCGCTTAGTACCTACACTTCTGGTAATTGCCAGGCAGAATAATCAATCTTCGCCAGTACAAAAGGTACTTCTGGCTTCCTGTAAACTGTCCACCAAGAAACTTTATCTTAGTAAATGTAATGGATATGTGATCTGGTGTCAAGGAGAAGGTCTAGACCCCTTTTCAGCCTTGATTTAATAAGGTGTTGGTATATTTGTCAACTTTACTCCAATCAGGAACTTCAGCTTCTACTATTAGAGTCAATTGGCGGCTATTTCATATTTCCATAATGGCTTTGATGATTTTTCCTTGATATCTCACCACCTCTACAAAACCTTCCTAAAGGGAATTATGCATTTAAAGCCACCTTTTAAAGAGCCCATTGAACCTTGGAGTTTGACTGTCTTCAAAACTGTAACTCATCAGCCCTTTGAGCCAACAGCCACCTGTGATATAAATTTTTTTGTCTTGGAATACCTTACTCCTGGTAGCCATCACTTCAGCCAGGAAAAAATCAGAATTGCAGGCCTTGTGTGTAAAGCGGCCATGCATAATTTTTCATAAAGGGAGCGCATCACTTTGGAGTAACTCCTTTCTACCCAAAGTTGTCTCAGACTCCGTTAATAACCATTCCATTGACCTGCCAGATTTCTTCACAGATTTTTCAAACAAAGAATATTGTTTGCATTTGTTGAATGTACACAGACAATTAAGTGTTTACTTGGACAGAACAAAATCCTTCAGAAAATTGGACCAACTGTTCCTGTCTTTTTCAGGTCCTTAACTAGGCAAACCAGTTTCCAGTCACCTTGTCGGAATGGTTGAGAGATTGTATCACCTTTGTTTATCATCAGAATAAAATGAGTCTGTCAACTAAAGTCAAGGATCACTCCACCAGGTCAGTTTCCCCTTCGGTGGCCTTGCGTTCTAGAGTCTCGGTGGATGACATTTGCGCAGCAGCTATGTGGGCTACACCTCATACCTTTATCACGCCTTACAAATTGGGTATGGTCTTCAGAGGAAGAGCATCCTTTGGCTCTGTGGTGCTCAGGGATATCTTTCCATAGGGCCTTCCAGGATGTAAAGTAGCTGGGGACTCTGTCCCAGCTGTCATGAATGAATGGAGATTGACATCATCAGATAAAGAAGTTATGTTCTTACCATAACATTCCATCTGTGTTGTCAGTCTTCCTTCATCTTGACATCCCACCCTCCTACCCCCTTCAAAGGCTCCCAGTGGTCCGGAACTACTCCTGGTGTAGTAGTAGGGCAGTTGATCAGATAAACCTTCCACTGTTTGTTTTCTATGGGCAAACTCGATCTGAAGGGAAGGGAAGAGAGGCACTATATGTAACCTTAGCTCGAGAGTTTCTGGCCTGTGGGAGCTTGTTACAGTGGCTGAGTCTGAGTCAAGGATAGAACTGGGACCCAGCTGTCAAGAATGAATGAAGATCGACAACACAGATGGAATGTTATGGTAAGAACATAACATGTTCTTCATGTTTCAGTCATCACTTGTGGGTTATCACTGCTTGGTAGCCCTAGGCTGACCCAAATACCAGAGTAGTCTCCCTTCTTTGTCGGCTGGAGGTCACCAGAGACTAACGTCAGGTTTTCGGTGGTATAAAGCAAGGCAGCTGATGCCATTACATCAATCTTACTTGCCATGAAGCCCAAAGCTGAAGCAGTTTGTGTGTGCATCGGTCGGCCATTGACAGTGAAGAAGAAAAAAATGACTAAAGCCAAGTACCCTGTTGGGGATATTTTTCTTGCACTAACCGATGTCCAAAAAACTAAATTGTTTCCGCCGTGGATAATAAATACCACATTGAGACTTCCATAACCTGTGTAACTTGTTAGGCCCAGACCACGACATCCCCAGATGTTGGTTCTGTGCTCTAACGCTAGGACAAACTGCCGTAGAGCCGAATTTGTAACTAGATATTTTAAGGACGATCCTTTGCAGTATGAAATGGCATCGGTCGGTCAGCCTCCAGTGGATATCCCCAAAAAGAGAAGATAAAGGGACAGACCACAAAAAGTTAGGCCTACAGACGATGCTAACCTGAAGTCAGCCACTTGCACAGCATCATTCAGTGAGGCGCCTACACAGCCTCTGATTACAGCCGCTCAGCCACCGCAGGCCTCTACTGAGATGCATTCGGAGTCTAGTATGCCGCTGGATCACTCTACACCTGTCGAAATTTTGGTTGTCAGCCCCACGGTTGGGTCTGGAGATGCTCTGCAGGCACCGGCGTCTGAGGCGGCCTTTCAGATAACTGACGCCAGACCGGCCACGCCACCAGCCACAGCCGCACCCAGGCCCATCGAAACACTGAGTCCTAAAAGCAAGGCCACTCCTAGAAAAACTTTCCACAACTCCCAGTCACTATCTTCAAGCCCAGCCTGCTCAATCACAGCAGCTTCTTACGGTGGCTGAGGATCTGATCATGCTCATCAGAGGTAATCAGACTACACCAGAAAAAAGATAATGAGACCTTTCCTCTGAGATTCTCTCAGAACCTGACCCTGAAGAGTCAGACTTTCTGGACTTGGACAGTGAACAGCAGCCCCTTACTACCTTTGAGGATTCTGATGCAGAGGAGTCCATCCCATCTGTGTCTCTCCCTTAGGACCTATCTTTTGGAGAGACCTTGCATACCCTCCGACAGCAGTTCCATTGGGAAGCTCAGGATTACCCCCAGTCTAAGAGGAGAACAAACGAGTTTCTGGACCTTCCCCAGAATAAACCCTAAGCCATTCCTCCCATTTTGGATGTGGTAGAGGATGTCTTTATGGAGTCTAGCCTCACCCCTGATGCCCTGCCTCCTGCACCCAGAAAGCCTAGTAGGTATTACAGGGTGCCAGACACACTCAAATATTTATTCAAGAACCCAGCAGCCGACCCAGAGGTAATCACCCAGGGGCCCAAAGGGGCTAGGAACAGTTCCTCCAAAACTTCTATACCTTCTGACAAGGATAGCAGAGCCCTAGACAGATGGGGTAAAAAGGTATACACCTCTGTTACCTTAGCTATTAGAGCCATTAACTGCCAGTTCCATATGCTTAAATATCAGCAACATACTCTGGAACTATTAAAACAAATAATTTCCTTCTTGCCAGACAGTCCAGCTTCTAGAGAACTGGGAGAGCTGTTAGATTCCAGCTCTTTAGTGGCAAAGCATTCCCTCCAGTGCCGATTCGATGTCGTAGAGGCCTCAAGTAGGGCTGCTGTTTTGGGGTCAGTCATTAGGAGACGTGCATGGCTGAAAGAGCAGCCTCTGCTTGATGAAGTTAAATCCAAACTCCTGGATGTCCCCCTAGATAAGGACTGCCTGTTTGGATCTAAGGCGGAGGACATAATTAGGAAAATGGCCAAGTCTATGCAGATAGTAAAAGATTTCCTCCAGGTGCAACCTCCCAGATTCAGCAGGAATTTTCCCACCAAACACTGGTCCTTTCCTTCCCACGCCAATCCTGTGCAAAGGAAAGTGCACAGAGGTAGACCATCCAGGCAGCAAATGCAAGACCAGCAGAGGCCCAGACAGTGGTCTTCTGCAACCCCCAGGGCAGGGAGATCCAAGTCCACTCCCTACCCTATGGACTCGTAATGACCCCCTCCCCCCCCAAGGTTAGGAGGAAGTCTATCCCTTTTCAAAGACAACTGGCAAACCATAACAGCAGATCAGTGGGTTCTAAAAATCATTTCCCAAAGATACAGATTCTCATTCAAAGAGATCCTGAGCATTATAGGGTACCCAGACATACCAGCAAATCAGTGGGCAGAGGCCCTATGCCAAATTCAGAAACTCTGTGCTCAAGGAGCAGTGGAGCCTGTACCTCAGGAACAAGCTGGAAAAGAGCTTTATTCAAGATTGTTCCTGGTACCTAGGAAAGAGGGCACTTGGTGCCCTATTCTGAATCTGTCCACGCTAAACCTTTCTCTGCTAGTACCAAAATTCAAAATGCTTACATCCAAAAACTCTTGCCCATGCTAACTCCAAATGCCTGGCTAGTCACCCTAGATCTGAAGGATGCCTACCTCCATATCCCTATAAGGGAATCCTGCAGAAAGTTCCTTCACTTCAGGGAATGCTCACAACACTTTCAGTTCTCTGCTCTGCCCTTTGACTTATCTACTGCTCCCAGTGTTTTCACTAAGTGCCTGGTCCCTGTCATTGCCTCCTGCATGAAAGAAGATATACGAATTTACCCCTGTCTGGACTACTGTCTCATCCAGGCAGACAGCAGGGAAAAGTTCCTGCAGGACCTCACCTTTGTTCAAACCCTCCTTACTTCTCTGGGATTTTCCATCAACAAGGAAAAATCCTACTTCCAACCCACATGACAAATCACCTTCTTGGGAGCTCTCCTGGACACATCCTCCCAGAGAGCCTTCCTCTCTCCAGAAAAACAAAGGTTTCTACCCCAATACTTCACCCAATAAGTTCACAGGACACACCTCACAGCAAGGAAGTTCCTGCAAGCTCTGGGGTCCATGGCATCTTGCTTCCTTTTGGTGCCCTTGGCCAGACTACACATGAGGAAACTGCAATACCACCTAAAAACCTGTGGTGCCAACACCCTGTCTCAGAAGCTGCAACTATCTGATTCCCTGCTTAAGGGAGGAACTCCTATGGTGGGCAGAAGTCTGTACCCTGAACAAGGGCCTTCCATTTCTCATTTTTCCCCATGCTTCCCACTTGCTATCCCTCCAGTTTTATATATTGTGGATGATGTTTACTTGGAGTCTAGTCTAAATCCAGACTCTCTACCTCCTACTCCAGCCAAACCAGACAGATACTACAGAGTGCCTGACTCTCACAAATTCCTTTATAAAAGCCCTGTGGCTGACCCAGAAACAATTTCCCAGGGTCCCAATGGGGCTAAAGCTTCTATGGCTAAAAATCCTGTGCCCTCTGAAAGGGATTCCAGAGCCCTAGATAGATGGGGAAAGAAAATATACACCTCAGCAACTCTGGCTATGAGAGCATTAAATTGTCAGTTTCACATGCTGAAATATCAGCAATTCCTAATGTCTCAAAGCAAAAAATGAGTACACATAAAGAACAGTCTGAATTCAAGGAAATGCAGGCTCTGTTGCATGCAGCTGAGCAGGTGGGCAAACAAAACATACTTTGCAATGTGGATTTGATTCATTGGAAGCTTCCTGTAGAGCAGCTGTTACTTGGTCTGTCATACGTAGACATGCTTGGTTAAAACAACAAACCTTGCCTGATCATGTTAAAGCAAAATTATTGGATGCACCTTTACAGCAGGATGTATTATTTGGTGTCAAAGCAGAAGAGGTCTTAAAGAAAATTGAGGATAAGGCAAAGTCTATGCAGACGGTCAAGGATTTCTTACAGGTAGAACCCCCTCGATTCAGCAGAAATTGGCCAACAAAGAAATGGTACTTACCAGCTTCTGACAGATCACAGAGGGGCAAATACAGATGCCCAAGGGGCAGAGGTCAGTCACAAGGCCCTTACAAACCTCGCCAATGGGGTACTGCTACCCAGAAAGGAGGAGAAGACAGGCTCCAAGCTAGCAGAAGACAAACACAATGACTCAGTCCTCAAACTACTAAGCAAATCTCTCCTGGCAGCTCCCTTGGGAGGAAAATTAGCATTTTTTGCAGACAACTGGCACATCATCACAAAAGACAAATGGGTCCTAAACATTGTCTCACAAGGATACAGATTCCACTTTCATACCTTGCCAAGGAAAAAAGGAATGCCAAACCTTCCACCAAATCAATGGGCAGCGGCACAAAAACAAATTATAGCTCTCATGAGCATGAGAGCCATTCAACAGGTACCTACACAGGAGCAAGGACAAGGATTTTACTCAAGACTTTTTCTAGTTCCAAGAAAAGACAAAGCATGGAGACCCATTCTGGATCTTTCAATTCTGAACACCTATCTGCAAGTACCAAAATTCAAGATGCTAACACTACAGCAGCTTCTTCCCATGCTGGGCAAGAATGCTTGGCTAGTAACGTTGGACCTCAAGGAGGCATACCTGCATGTCCCTATCAGACAAAATTGCAGAAGATACCTCCGCTTCATTGCAGGTTCAACACATTATCAATTCTCTGCACTGCCCTTTGGCTTATCTACTGTGCCCAGGGTCTTCACAAAATGCCTGGCACCAGTAATTGCATACGCAGACAAAGAGGAATTCAAATATACCCATACCTGGACGACTGCCTTATTCAAGCAGAAAGCAAGGACATTCTTTTAAAGCATCTGGCATTTGTCAAACACCTTCTAAGTTGCCTAGGGTACACAGTAAACGAAAAGAAATCAAAACTAGTGCCCTCACAAAACATAATATTCCTGGGTGCCAGCTTGAATACAACGGCCCAGATGGCTTATCTCATGCCAGACAAGCAACAACAGCTGACTCAATATTTCAAAATAATGGCAACAAAGACCGAACTCCCTGCAAAAAAAATTCTGCAGGCCTTGGGATTCATGGTGTCTTGCATACTACTAATACCATTTGCAAAACTGCATATGAGGAAATTACAATGGTACCTGAAAAGCGTATGGACTCAGCACAGCCACAGCTGGGAAACTCATTCCCTGCCTTCAACAGGAGTTTCTATGGTGGGCACAGGCATGTCAACTCAACAAGGGTCAGCCTTTCACCTTACCCACAGCCAGGCAAACTATGACAACAGATGCTTCGGACTATGCGTGGGGAGCACACATGGCAGGACAGTGCATTCAGGGCAAATGGACTACAGATCAAAGGCATCTGCATATCAATCAAAAAGAAATGCTAGCAGTACAGAATGCCCTAACAGCTTTCAAGGACCTCTTACACCCAGGACAACTAATAATAAAGATGGACAACACCACAGTAATGTGGTACATAAACAAGAGGGTACACATTCCTACCCTCTATGCAGGCAAGCAATGACCTTGTGGAACACAGCACTGTCTTATCAGGATCAATTACAAGCACAATTCCTGCCAGGAAAGAAGAACACATTGGCAGACGACCAAAGCAGAAATATCATGGATCCACGCGAGTGGAAACTAGATCCACAAGTATTTGCAATGATAGCTCAAAAATGGGGATGCCCACACATAGATCTGTTTGCCAGCCCCCAAAACTACCAGCTTCAAAAATTTTGCTCAAGGACATTCCATCCACAAGCTTGGAAAGTGCACGCCCTCTCATTCAGCTGGAAAACATTAACAGTGTATGCCTTTCCTCCACTGCCTCTGCTAGCAAAGGTACTGCTGAAAGTCAGATTAGAGAGGCCACAAATGATACTCATTGCACCAGACGGGCCATGTCAGCATTGATATCCGGTTCTAAGGAACATGGTCCACAGCCCACCATGGATTTTACCACAAATTCCTCACCTGCTTACCCAGCGAGACAATCGGATTCTACACAGCCAACTCAAGACTTTAAACCTGGCTGCATGGCAAATTACCTAAAGAACCAGCCAACTCCTCTATCCAAAGTTGTTATGGATGTCATTCTGGAGGCCAGGAGGCCCAGCACCAGAAAAACCTATTCAGACAAATGGAAAAGATTTTGCGCCTGGAACCAGGCTAAAGGCCAAAATCCCCTTGATCCAAACATTCCTCAGATTCTACAATATTTAACTGAGATGTTGCACAAAGGACTTTCCTTTTCATCTATTAAGATCCACGCCTCAGCAATTTCAGCTCATTACAAGACGGATCCTCCTTTATTCTCACATCCACTCCTAAGACAGTACCTCAGAGGGGCTAAGAACATAAGACCGCCCAGGAGAGCACCAACACCTACTTGGGATCTCAACTTTGTTCTGGAAAAGCTTACACTGCCACCCTTTGAACCAGCGTTTTCAGCTGATTTAAAATTTCTTTCATGGAAAACTGCCCTGCTACTAGCAATAACCTCAGCTAGAAGAGTCTCAGAGCTACAGGCACTAATGATAGTGGAGCCTTTCCTCATTTTTCATCAAGACAGAGTCTCTCTACGAACTAACCCTACCTTTATGCCAAAGGTGGTATCCAGTGTAGCCCTAAACCAAACCATTCATTTGCCCACCTTTTTCCCAAATCCCCAGAACAAAGGAGAAAGACTCCTGCACACTCTGGACATTCACAGGCAATTACGTTACTACTTGGATAAAACTAAGGCATTCAGAAAATCTGAACAGCTCTTTGTAGCCTATGCTGCAGGATCACAAGGAAAAGCTATCTCAAAACAGACCATTTCTAAATGGATAGGGCATTGCATACGTTTCTGCTACACGCATCATGGAAAACCGGTACCTGCTAACATTAGGTCCCACTCCACCAGGGCTACATCCGCAGCCTTTCTCAGGGGGAGTGCCAACCAAGGATATTCTGGAAGCTGCAACTTGGAGTTCAGTGTACACCTTCACCAAACACCATCACTTACCCCTATATTCTAAGACTAGAGCTGGTTTTGCCACTGCAGTTTTGCAGGGCCTACTAGCTTCTTCTAACCCTGTTTAACTCCACCACCCATCCTTAGCTTTGGGATTCAACCCAAGTGTGATGACTGCAGCAGGGTAACACGAACATAGTACAGTTTTGTACCTACCATAAATGTAGATGTTTGAGTGTTCACCCTGCTGCAGTCCAGGTTACCCTCCCTCCATCCCTTCTGAACTTATCCATGCCACTCTATCTTATACAACCTCTGTGGTGTATTTGCTTGTGCCTGAAGGTATTTTATTTTTATTTTTATATAGCTATATATATATATATATATATATATATATATATATATATATATATATATATATATATTGCCTACCTTTTGAGGGCACCTGACATCTGGGGTGTCGGATGCCTGGCGCACTGACGTCAGGGAAGAAGCGACAGCAACCGACGCCAGACCAAGACTATGGAGCTCAGGCCGACTGCGGGACCACCTGACGGCAGGATAACCCGAGTGTGATGACTGCAGCAGGATGAACACTCTAACATCTACATTTTTGGTAGGTACAAAACTGTACTTTCTTTTTATTGACCATTGGAAATGGGTAAGGCAAATCTGTAACCAAATGGGTAGGTTATTTCAAGCTCAGAAAGGGAAATTGGGTAGATTTAAAATGGCCTGCGAGGGCTGTTAGCCTACTACTTGCCTATGTGCCTGTAACACTCTTGGCCCCATTTTCCTTGTCAAAAAGAAACAAAGCTGAATGTGTACATATTCCTCCTCAAGTTTTTTAGGAGTAGTAGTAGTTTACTGGGTCTGGCATTGGGGTTTAGTTCAGGCTGATGACCTTTCTTATAAAGTAGCTTCTTGTGAAAGAAAGCAGGATTCTTCTTTTCCTGAAGAAATTCAAGATTCTGAATCTGGACAGGAAGAAGGGCTTTCTGCTTAGATGTCTGATTCAAATGGAGAGTACATCTGTGAATCTCCCTTTTCTAGAATGCCAATGTTTTCAGTGGGAGAACACTGAGGTTTCTTAGTCTCTTGAGAAAATGCTGTGATCTGTTACAGAAGGCATTTCCAGAACCTTCATCCATTCTTTCATTTGTCAGCTTTGGAGGATGTATGTTACCTCCTGCAATTTTCCTGATAGTCAACCAGCTGTCCCTAGAGACAGACAGGATGTATAAAATTCCTTGGTCTGTTTTTATAGTCTTTCAAACCTGACCTAACAGTTACATCTTTAGGTAATCCTGCTGCTGCTCAACATTTAGTTGATTCTAATTCTACCCTTTCTGATAAGAATACTGTAGATTTGATCTTGGACACTCCGCCCAGTCCCATCTCTTTACCTCATTCTACTGAATAGACTCCTTCTGCATTGTTTTTAGTCATTTTTAATTTAATTGCAATTTTTAAACTGTTTGGTCTAACATTGCTACATACTCAAGTGTGCTAGCTTGCACTGCATTTGAATTGTTTTGACTGCTGTTTTAGCTACTTTTCTGTATATACAAAAAAAAAAAAAAAATACCTTTCCTGTAACTAGTGTAGTCCAGATTCAGATTTGCTGTATCCAGGACGGGTATGTAAGCTTCTGAGCCCCCCCCCCCCCAAGCTTTCTGTGTTGGAGGGAAGCCTTCTAGCTTATCAGTGGAAGTGGTAAGTACTAGGTAACCTATCTACCACATAAGGAGTGGTTCTGGCCCAGAAATTGTAGTTGTTGGCCGTTTGGGCAGTTTTTCCATCTCTCAACTTTCTGATTTAAAAGCCCCATTTGCACTTGTTTTCCCCCCTTTCATGTAACTAGTTTAGTCCAGATACAGATTCTTACTTTTAGCACTTGAATTTGCTTATTCGTGATCAGCACTTGTTCAGAACTTGTAAGCACGAAATAACCTAATTACAGCACTCAACCTTCCTCATTACCTAGAAGAAAACCGTTTTGGTACTTACTTTCCTCACTTGCTTAGAGAAAAACAGCTCTTGTACTCACTTTCCTCACTTATCTATAGGAAAATAGTTTTTTTACTCTGACATGTCCAAGGGTCAGCTACCACTGTTCTCTCCTGTCTATCTGATGAATCTGGGCATCTGGGAGCAATGTAGAAATTGCCTTATGTACACAGACCAACCCTCTCCTCATACCACCCAACACTACAACCTGTGAGAGATGCACTTATCTAGCCAAACTGGAGGTAAAGCTCTCTCCAATCAAGACTGAACTTGACAGTCAAGAGGAGAAGGTAAACACTTGCACCACACCACGCATCACATAGTCTCACTAAATCTACATCACCAAAATCCACACATAGATACAAAAAAACATTTGCGGAGGCTCTCAATAATCTGCTCAAGCAACAGAGACCTCCAAAGCAGAAATGCAAGCAACCTCCACCCCCCAACACAACCCAAATGACACATAGCCCGCAGACTCAGTGTGCTACTCAACCACAACCAATAAGACAAAACAACGTACCCAACACATTAGTCATAGACGACTCTGTAGTCAGGCACACTGATGTCCCACTCACCAGGCTAAACAAGGAGAAGGTTACTGTCAGCTGCCTGGATCCGCCACATAACCCACGCACTCAGGTCACTCCACAACAAGTACAAATATGACTCTCATTGTCCATGTTGGTGTGAACAACCTGAGACGTACCTCCCTGGACTACATGAAAAGAGAAATGGAAGAGCTCTCCGATCTTGTAGCCCAGGCAGGTATGACCCTAGCCCTGAGTAGCATTCTGGCATCACCCAGAATGCTGCCGCAGTACAAGGACAAAATGATTGACTTCAACAATTGGCTAAGCTTCTGGTGCCATTCTAAAGGGATCCAGTATCTGTCTGCCTGGGATGACATGGTCGACAGACCACGATGCTTTGCCAGGGAGAGCCTGCACCTGTCACCCCTGGGATTCCGGATACTGGCTAAGGTTCTTGCCGCCCCTATAGTGCTTTTATTAGGGAAGGTTCAAATGACAAATTCACCACCATAACAGGAACAGGCAAGCAAAAACTGAGGGTGATGCTATTCAGTGCTAGAAGTCTAAATCTCAAAATGCACTCACTCGAGGCACTCCTTAAAATGGAGAATATCGATATCTGTGCAGTGACTGAGACCTGGTACAAGGCTCCAGAGAGCACCTCTGCACTACCAGGCTGTAACTCCTACCACACTTTTCGGCCATGTAACCTGGACCGGAACACCAAAGGCGGAGGTGTGTCCATATTCATTAAGGATATCCACACCTCCAGGCTAGTTGCTCAGCATAATGCAGCCGAGGTTATCCAAGTGCAACTAACTCTGGGCAAAACTGCAGTCCAAATTGTAGCTTGCTACAGTTCACCCACCATGCCCCAGGATTCCCACTCCTCTTTTCTTGATGTACTGGAAAATATTAGGGTTCAACCAAAACCCTAATAATGGGTGATTTCAACTTACCCCACCATTAACTGGCACTATAGGGGCATTGTGGATGATGTGTTTTCAGAGTCAAGCTTGACCCCTGACTCCTTACTTCCGGCTCCCAGTAAGCCTGACAAATACTACAGGGTCCCTGACTCTCTCAAATTTTTATTTAGAAACCCTGCTGCTGACCCTGAAACTATTTCACAGGGTCCAAAGGGAGTTAAGGCCTCAACAGCAAAAAATCCTGCCCCCTCTGACAGAGATTCAAGGGCACTGGACAAATGGGGAAAAAAGGTTTATACATCTGCAACCTTGGCAATCAGCGCCTTAAACTGTCAATTCCATATGCTTAAGTACCAACAACATGTTATGGGATTGCTGAAACAGAAAATGATGTTGATTTCAGAATGTGCAGAAAAAAAAGAATTGCAGGAATTATTGCATGCAGCTGAACAAGTTGGAAAGCATACTTTGCAGTGTGGTTTTGATTCCTTAGAGGCCTCCTGCAGGGCCGCAATTACTGGATCTTTGATTAGGAGGCATGCCTGGTTAAAGGAACAAAATTTGCCTGATCATGTTAAAGCTAAATTGCTAGATGCACCATTACAGCATGATTCTATGTTTGGTATTAAGGCAGAAGAGGTTTTAAAGAAAATGGAAAACAAAGGTAAGTCTATGCAAACTGTTAAAGACTTCTTGCAAGTGCAGCCACCAAGATTCAGTAGACACTGGCCTACAAAAAAATGGTCCTTTCCTGTATCAGACAGAGCTCAAAGGGGCAAATCCAGATGCCCTAAGGGTTCCAGATACCAGGCGCAAGATTCATACAGGTCAAAGCAATGGGGCGCTTCCACCTCCAAATCTGGAGGAGATAAAGCGCAAACCTACAGAAAGCAATCCCAATGACTTCCCTCTGCCTGCACCAAGCACTTATCTTTTGGCAGCACCCATAGGGGAAAATTAGCACTTTTTGCTCAATTTTGGCAGTTAATAACCCAGGACAAGTGAGTACTAAACATCATATCACAGGGATACAGATTCCATTTCCACACTCTGCCAATGGCAAATGGTTGGCCAGATCTGCCAAAAAATCAATGGGCAGAAGCACAGAAACAGGTTACGTCCCTCATGGATATGGGGGCCATTCAGACAGTACCAGAACAGGAAAAAGGACAAAATGTTTAATCGACAGTTCTTGGTACCCAGAAAGGACAAGGCCTGGCGGCCAATACTAGATTTATCTCTTTTGAACACATACCTGGACATTCCAAAATTCAAAATGCTGACTTTGCAGCAGCTTCTGCCCATGCTGGGCAAGAATGCTTGGCTGGTGACTTTAGACCTAAAAGAGGCATACTTACATGTCGCAATAAGACAATCGTGCAGAAGATACCTCAGATTCAAGGCAGGCTTAATACAGTACCAGTTCTCTGCACTGCCCTTTGGCTTATCTACTGCGCCCAGGGTCAAAGTGCCTGGCACCAGTAATTGCATTTTGCAGACAAATAAGTATACAAATATATCCTTACTTTGACGACTGTCTCATTCAAGCAGAGAGCAAGAACACACTGCCTCGACACCTGGCGTTTGTGAAGAGGCTTCTGACATGCCTAGGGTACACAATAAATGAAAATAAATCACAACTGGTACCCTCTCAAAAGAGAACATTCCTGGGTGCAAGCTTGAATACAGCTGCCCAGATGGCTTACCTCATGCCAGACAAGCAAAGGCAACTGACTACTGACTTCAAACTGATGGCATCAAAAACCCAGTCTTCTGCAAGACAAATTCTGCAGGCTGTGGGCTTCATGGCATCCTGCATCCTACTGATTCCATATGCAAGACTGCATATGAGGAAACTTCAGTGGTATCTAAAGAGTTTATGGAGTCAACATTCTCACAGTCTGGAAACAATGATTCCTGTCATTCCCTGCCTGCAGCAGGAGTTTCTGTGGTGGGCAAAGGCATGTCACCAAAGCATGGGACGGCCATTCACTCTACCCCCTGCCAAACCTTAACAGACGCATCAGATTATTCCTGGGGGGCCCACAAGGCAGGAAGATGCATTCAGGGCATATGGACACCAAAACAAATGCATCTACTTATCAACCAGAGAGAGATGCTAGCTGTTCAAAATGCCCTAACAGCGTTCAAGGACTTAATTCATCCAGGACAGCTACTGATAGATGGACAACACCACAGTCATGTGGTATATAAACAAGCAAGGGGGCACACACGCAATACCCCCTTTGCAGATTAGCCAGGGCTCTGTGGGACAATGCTTTGACCTCTCAAATACATTTTCAAGCTCACTTCCTGCCAGGAAAGCAAAACACTCTGGCAGGCGATTTAAGCAGAAGCCTTATGGATCCTCACGAGTGGAAACTAAATCCACAAGTCTTCAGCATGATAACAGAGAAATGGGGGAGCCCAGACCTAGATCTATTTGCCTCTCCTCAAAATTATCAGTTGAAAAGATTCTGCACAATGACTTATCACAGACAAGCTTGGAAAGTGGACGCCCTATCCTTCAGTTGGAAAAACATATCAGTTTACGCCTTTCCTCCTCTGCCTCTTCTCCCCAAGGTCCTCCTAAAAGTAAGTCGAGAAACCAAAGATGATACTGATTGCCCCAGACTGGCCCTGCCAATACTGGTACCCAATCCTAAGGAACTTGTCTCAATACCCAGCATGGACCTTGCCTCAAAGACCACAACTACTGTCCCAGCAAAACAATCAGATCCTGTACAATCAACTACAGACTCTGAACATGGCAGCATGGCTGTTCATGTAGTCATACAAACACCACCTCTCCGTAAAGCTGTAATGGATGTCATTTTGGAAGCCAGAAGGCTTAGTACTAGAAAATCTTATGCTGACAAATGGAAGAGATTCTGTGCTTGGAATCGAGCACAAGGGACTGATGCAGTAGAACCAAATATTCATCAGATATTGCAATACTTAACTGAGATGCTTGACAAAGGCCTATCTTTCTCATCAATTAAAATCCATGCCTCTGCCATTTCGGCTCATTACAGTACAGAGCCAGCAATCTTTTCTCATCCTTTACTAAAACAGTATCTTAGAGGAGCCAAAAATTTAAGGCCTTTTAGAAGATCACCATTGCCTGCATGGGACCTCAATTATGTGTTGGAAAATCTCTCCCTGCACCCATTTGAACCAGCTGCTACCGCTGATATAAAGTTCTTATCATGGAAAACAGCTATGCTACTAGCAATTACTTCAGCAAGAAGAATTTCAGAGCTACAGGCCCTCGTGGCTGTAGAGCCTTTCATCATATTTTACCCAGACAGGGTATCTCTGAGGACAAATCCTACTTTTATGCCTAAGGTGGTTTCCAGTGTGGCTCTTAACCAAACAATTCATCTGCCAACCTTTTATCCAAATCCGCAGAACAAGGGAGAGAGAATTCTACATTCCTTGGACGTACACAAACCGCTAAGATTCTACTTGCGCAGGACTAAAGCTCTAAGAAAAACTGAGCAGTTACTAGAGACATATACTGCAGGATCAGAAGGCAAGGCTATTTCAAAGCAGACTATTTCAAAGTGGATAAGCCACTGCATCCGTTTCTGCTACTTACACCATGGTAAACATGTGCCCAAGGGCATAAGGTCTCATTCCACCAGAGCTGCAGCTTCTTCAGCAGCCTTTCTCAGGGGTGTACCAACCAAAGACATTCTAGAGGCTGCTACTTGGAGTTCTGTTCACACCTTTACAAAGCATTATCATTTGCCTCTCTACTCTAAATCCAGGGCAGACTTTGCCACTGCAGTTCTGCAGGGCCTTATAGCCGCTTTTAATGCTGTTTAGCTCCACCTTCCCAACCGTAGCTTTGGGATTCTACCCAAATGTAATGACTGCAACAGTGAATACACTTGAACATCTACATTTATGGTAAGTGTACACAACTGTACTTTGTTCCAGAAGCCTACATTAATTTGTCAACAAAGAAAACTACATTATTGATGTAGCCTATCATTATTGAAGTTGCTGAGTTGAGTAGTCATTATAAATGTGGATACAATAATTTTACTTACACATGCACCCCACTGATTACATTTGTGGTAATTTCTTCATTTTTAACTATAAGCTGCTGTTTAGTGATAATGCTATAAAATGTATAGCATTTGATTTTTTTTTAGTTTATTAAATGTCTTTTCTTGGTGATGTGCATCACTTAATATATTTGAAATATGGAGAAGTTGAAGCCTAAGCTTAAAAAAATGTTTTAAAATGTGTTTTTAGGATGTTTTTGAGATGAGGTTTGCAAAGATGCCTGATGACCCTGTGGAGCCCCCACCACCTCCTCCACCTGCAGCACCAGTAGTCAGTAAAAGCACAGAAAGTTCGGACAGCAGCGAAGAAAGCTCCTCAGACTCCGATAGCTCTGATTCAGAGGAAGAACGGGCCAACAGATTGGCAGAGCTGCAGGAACAGGTAGAAACTTGGGAAGAGATGGAGGGGTGTTCCCAAAAGTAGGGACTTCTAAAGAGAAGTCAAAAACAGCATGTCACTAATATCATGGCTTCATGCTCAGAGTGATGGTGGAAAAGTACTGCAGGAGTAATATAGGTGTCCTATTTCCATGTTGCAGTATTCTCACATGTGGGATATTCCGCCTCAGGCAACCCGAACGTCCAGTTCGTATACTTAAGTGTAAGTCTGTCTGCTGTAAGGAGCGTGGGATGTCACATGCAGGGTCATAAATCGTGGGCCATAAATGTGATGCCCGCATGCACAGACCTCAAAACTTCTCTGCCTCAGTTGAACGTCAGCATGCTCGTTCTGCTCCACTATCCTGATCAAGTTAAAGATAAATATCCCATTGGGGAATAATCTTTTTTCCTTTGGCTAAGCTGAGGTAGCTGCTTATCTGTTAGCCAACGTCATCTAGGAAGGGGAAATGCAAGTGTGGTTGGCAAATCCCATATAAAGATATGCATGACCTTTGATTTGTTTAGGGACTTCCCTCGACCATACGGCGTGTAAAATCTGCAAGTTCATTCCTGAAACCTTGCGCAGCCATCAGGCAGCCCTTAAATTGTTCCTGGAAAGCCAATGTCTGAAGCTCCTGGCCCTCTGTATGGATCCTGAACCAGCCATTGAGGTGGAGCTGCCTAAAAAGAAGGCCAAGGTTTCTAGGACTGACCCTGCAACTTCTCCTTCGGATGTCCCGCCAGCTACCGGTCTAAGGGCTGAGGAAAGTCCTAATGAACTGGCGACTTTGGCAGGTACCTTATTGGATGCTGCCCTTGCTTTTCCAGTCGGCATGTCCAAGGAGGTTTCTGTAAAGTTGGCCTCTGCTGATGGGGAGGTGATCCAGGCTCTCCCGTACGGCCACCTTTACCTTCTGAGGAAGACACTTCAACCCCAGGCTTGGACATTTGTCTCCAGGCCGATTACCTCTCAATCTGCTCTCAAGACTCCATCTCTCAAGAGGAAAGAAAAAACTAGATATTTATCTCCCACAGTGGAAGACCGACCTGACTGTTAGGCCTTTTCCCAGTCACTTTTTCAGGCATTCATGGCCCTAAGACCTACTGTCTCTGAAACCCCTGCTCATCCTACATTAATTAAAAGACCTGTCTCTGCTAGCGCCATCCCACCTCTTCAGACTCTGGAGGAAGACTTTTCATCCTCTTTCTTAGATGAGTCTCTCACTTACACCTCTCAGAAGAAATACTGCTCCCGAGATGAGGACTACTTGGAAGGAAACTCACTTCCAGAGGACAAAACCTTTGGAGAGACTGTCTCCAAAATTAGATAATTTTTTCAGTGCGAATCTACTCAAATGCCTGAGGTACAGAAAAAATACTTCCATCTTCTTTAGATGGAGTCCCCTGCTTCCTCTGCTATTCCGGATTACTTGGATGCCTTTGCTTCTGCTTCCAAGACCCCTGAATCTAAGCCCCCTGCCCCAAAAGACCTGACAGGTTCTACCAAGTTCCATACCTCTTCAAACCACCCAAGGCAGACCCAGCTGTGATTGCTGATAAGCAATCTAGACAGATTCGATCCTCTTCTCTGCTCCCATCAGATAAGGATAGTAAGGTGATGGACAGGCTGGGAAAAAATATCTACACTTCCTCCACCCTGGCGTTTAGGGCGATCAGTTACCAAACACACATGGTTAAGTTTGCCCTAGATTTAGTTTCACAGGCCTCTAGTCTGCTTTCTTCTATGCCTGTCTCCAGCAAAGCCTCAAGTTGCCTCAAACTTTTCTCTAGCAGCACAAGTAGCCAGACATTCTATAAAAATGCAGCTACGATGCTGCAGAAGCCTCAGCCAAGTCTGATGCATCTGCCTGTGTTTTATACAGGTATTCCTGGCTCAGACTCCAAACACTGCCAAATGATTTTAAGAACACAATCTTGGACTCCCCCCGGCTTCTTGTTTGAAAAACAATCTGCAGAACTTTTCAAAAATCTGAAGGAAAAAGTAAGGACCTGCAGAACTTGAAGCATCTCCTGCTGTCCCCAGTTCCTAAATTATACAGGAATTACCCAGGAAAACCAAGCTTTGTAAGAAGGGCACCAGCTCCCCCTTCTTCAAAGCATAGGAAAGGGGCTAGAAAAACCTCATTCAATAGAACTATCTCATCCAAGTCCAGGTCCAGGCAACCCTTTCCAGACAGACCTAGCACGGCGTGACCGCTTCAGTACCCTCCACCCTATCCCCCTTTCTGCCTGCCTCTCACTGTCTTCCACTGTCAGTGTATCACCTCAGACAGATGGGTGCTGTTAATAGTGGAAAAAGAGTACTTTTATGACCTGGCAGGAGAAGCCTTCCCCAAAAGGCATATCCCTCCCTCAAAAAAACAAATCCACCTCATTCCCCAGGTCATTCAGGATTTACTGTCACAAGGGACCATAGAGAGGGTTCCATGAGAACAAGAGGGTCAAGGGTTTTACTCCAGACTCTTCCTGGTCTCAAAACGGGAGGACCCTTGGAGGCCAATACTGGACCTGTCCTGGTTAAACCCATTACTGCATGCAAACCCTTTTTCCACTTTTGACACCAGAGGCCTTTATGGCCACTTGGGACCTGAAGGAGGCATACCTGTATATACCCATCTACCCAGACTTCTGGAGATTTCTGCATTTTGCTGGGCCCTCTTCACATTGTCGTTTTACCGCCTTGCCCTTTGGCTTGTCTACGGCACCAACGGTCTTCACAGTGTTTAGCCCCAGCAGTATCATTCTGCAGAACAAAAGGCATATGGGTTTTCCCATACCTGGACGACAACCTTATCCAGGCAGAGGACGCAGCTACTCTTCAAACACACTTGCATTTCACTTTCTCTCTCCTAGGAATCCTGGGGGTTCGCACTCTATTTGCTGAAGTCCTCCCTCACTCCATCCCAAGACCAGATCTTCTTGGGGTGCAGAATCAGGACAGATATTATGAAGGTCTTCTACCACAAGAAAAGGTCATTTCTCTGACCAGCCTTTTCCAAAACTTACTCCAGGTCACACATCTCAGCCAGGGAATTTCTACGCCTTCTGGGCTTAATGGCCACCACTGTTCCCATGTTGCTCCTTACTAGGTTACACATGAGGAAGTTCCAGTGGTACTTGAAGAATGTACGGTCCCATCACAGTCACTGTCTGGACTTTCAGGTGCCCTTCCTGCCTTGCCGGAAAAAAGAGTTAGGGTGGTGGATCCAGCAAGTTTTACAGAATCCAGGGCTTGCCCTTCAGCCCAGCAAGGCAGTCCGAATCATGTGCACAGATGCCTTGGACCTGTGGTGGGGGGGGGGGGGCACCATGAACAGCCTCAAGGTTCAGCCTCAGTGGGAACCATCCCTCTGCAAAAAAAAAAAAAAAAAATCAGTGTGAGGGAAATGACTGCCCTTCTCCTAGTCCTAAAGACCTTTCTTCCTTTACTAAATCCTGGTTCCCTACAAGTCCTTATGGACAACATCATAATGATGTGGTATATCAACAAACAGGGGAAAACCAGATCCTGTTTGCTTTGTAGGCTCGCCATAAAAGCATTGGAGCTGACCACTCAATACAATGTAACATTGCAGATTGGCCTACATCCAACAGGACAACCAACAGGCAGATGCCCTCAGCAGATCATTGTCTCAAAATCATGAATGGATATTGAACGGAGATGTTTTCTTCAACTATTCTGCTCCAGGCTCCCTTCATCCACTAATGTGGAAGGTGGATGCCTTGGAATGGGCTGTTCCTGTACGCTTTCCCCCTTTTCCACTCATTCAGAAGGTCCTGCTGAAAATCCAGTGGGACAAGCCAAAAGTCTTGCTGGTGACCCCTATTTGTCAAGGCAACATTGTTTCCCCCTTGTTCTATCTTTTGCCATGGGCAATCACCACAAGTTGCCTCACAAGGTGGACCTCCTCACACAACATAAGGGATCCCCCTCATCCACCCACATCTGAAAACCCACAGCCTCACCATGTGGGTGATCAACTTCTGATTCCTTTGCTCAGAGGACGTACTGTCTGTCCTGCAGGAGGCTAGGAAGCCTACTACTAGGAGATCCTGTTTATCTTAATGGAAAAGGTTCTCAGTCTGGTGTCGACAAAGGCAACTAGATCCATTCCAGGAAGATGTACCCCAAGTGTTTGCCTATATGTGTGAGCTCCTAAAAGCAGAACTTTTTTGCTCTTCAGTGAAAGTCCATTTGTCTGCCATTTCAGCCTGCCTACCTATTAACCCACCCCTATTGTCAAGATTAGAGGTGAAGCTTTTTCTTAAAGGGGTCTTTCATATCAGACCTCCAAGAAACCTATCCCTTGCCCTTGGGATCTGAACTTTGTGCTGGAGAAACATACTTCAACCCAAATAGAACCTGCAGCTTCCACCTCCTAGAAGATGTGTACCTGGAAAACTGTCTTATTAGTAGCCATTACCTCAGCTAGGAGAGTCTCTGAGCTACGTACACTCATGGCTACGCCACCCTACACCATCTTTTACAAGGACAGGGTTTCTCTTTGTACAAACTCCTCCTTCATGCCTAAAGTGGCCAATGCACTGTCCCTAAACCAATCTACCCACCTTCTTCACTTCGCCACAGAATGAAACAAAAAAAGAACCAATAGGGTTACCACATCTTTAAACATATATTTATTAAAAACTCAGAAGTAAAACCAACTGATAAGCTCTTTCACGTATCTAATTCTTCTTCAGATCCGTAAGCACAAAACACATTCAGTTCTTATACCATGTACAATTAACAAACACCAGTTGGATAAAAACATCAATAAAATCCAATAAAACTATTATTCAGTTTTTTTTAATTTGTGTCCCTTCAGAGCCAGATTTAAACACTAGCATTTATTCCAGGGTATTTGCCATCCTGTAATCTAAGTATCCATTGCAGCTCTGCTTTCTCAAGCTAGATGTTAAGGTCCCCTCCCTTTATATTTAACTGTAGGCTTTATAGAACCTTAAAGAAAAATGTATGTCCTTTATTTTGAGCAACATGCTTAGCCAATGCGTTTTTCTTATTTTTACTGATGTCATACAAATGTCTTGAAATTCTTTCTTTGAATTTTCTAATTGTTTTTCCTATGTAAAAACAAGAACATGAGCTGCAAATAGCCAGCTAAACAACTTGTTGCAGTAGAACAGTCTGCATAGCACTTAGGTTTAAAAATAAAGTTAAAACATGGATGCTGAAAATTCTGTTCTTTAGAAATAGAGCATGCTTTACAAGTCCTACATGTAAAAGTGCCCATTGTTTTACTGCTGGGGAATTGTATTTGTTCTTGATCACAAAATAAATTCTTAAGGTTGTTACTATTCCTGAAGCTGAACTTGGATTTATGACTTGGCATTTCTGCCGATTTGTGGTCAATAGTCAAAAGCTGCCAGTTCTTGCGTACAGTACTATGTATTAAATCTACATAATTAGTGTACTTAGTAATAAATCTTATATTGTACTTGTTGGTAGCTCTAAAGCTGTTACCCAAAGACCTTTCAGTTGTATTAGAATAATATGGTGTTAAACTGTACTTTTCTTCTTTAACACATCCTTTCTAACAGTCCTCACAACTTCCCTGTTGTAGCCTCGTGCTACAAACAATTCACTAAGAGTTTCAATCGTGTTTACACAGTTAGATTCCTTAGTACAGAGCCTGGAGGTTCTTGTAAACTGACTCTTGATAATATTAGGAAAAATGTGTCTAGGATGCATACCACCATAAGGCAACAGTCTATTTTTCCAACATTCCTTCTTATATAATGTAGTATCTGTAGCACCCTGGGGAGTCGCAATAAGTTGTATATCTAAAAAATCATTAAGTTTTTGGAGCTTTCAGTGTAAATCTTAAAAAAAACTATCGTCTTTTCCAAATAAGTTGCAAACTGATGTAATAAAACATGGTCACCTGACCAATTAAGTATGTCATCCACAAAACGGCGATAAAACCCAACGTGTTAAATGTTTATGTTAAAAACGTAGGTGTCCTCCCAAGTTATACATTACCAAATTACCATATGAATTTGCACAGGGGGGTGCCCATGGTGACACTGCACCTTTGCAAGTAAATGTCCTGTTTAAAAATAGACATTGTCAAAATCAGCTCTAAAAGGGTGCAAATTAGCAATATGGTGTCATTGCTTGTAACTAACAACTCTTGGTATATGAAGTACTTTATTAATGGCATCTATCCCAAACTCACTGGGTAGTACTAAACAAATTCTTCACATCAAAAGTCACCAATGTCCAGTTAAGTCCATTTCCTATGCCATCCGTATACTGATATAGTTAAGTTAAAAAAATGTTGACTGTCTTTCAATACTGTTGGGTTTTACAATACTGTTGGAACTGCAGATAAGACCTCTTTCAGTCTTGCTTCCACAAGCATGGATAAGGGCTCTGTTGCCCAACCACTGCCTGAAACAATAGGTCGTATGGGAGGGTTGTTGAGATCTTTGTGTATTTTAGGTAAGCCTTTAATAACTGGGAAAACTGGTTGTTCTAACAAAAAATGAAATTATTCCTCATCTATGGGCTCTACTCATTAACAAATCATAAAGTGTCTCTCTTATATGTCAGTATCTTAGAAACCTTCAATTTATTTTCACATAAGTTTTATCCTCATTCAACATGCATTTCATGGCTCTGTCATATTCACAGGCATCCATAATGACCATAGCACCTCCCTTAGCAGGTCTAATACTAATGTCTATATTATGTAGAAGTTCTTCTAAAGTTTTGCAGCCGTCACATTTATGGCACACGGTTTTTGGCCCTGTGTATGACGTCCCATACACCTTACAGCAGCCAGGCTTAAGCTTTGGTGTTCGAGCCAGGCGTTTGGGTCACCTGAGGCGGAGGATCCCACATGTGAGAATATTGCAGCATGGAAGAGAAAGGACATCTATGATTATGGTAATATTTTACACAACTAATCTTTGTCCAACAACCCACTTAATGTGCACTCTGTTTTTCTGTTAGTTTCCAAGTCACACAGTTCTGTACCAGAGCTGCAGTCCCCCTGCAAAATATTTGTCATGATGTATTAAAATGTAGATTCCAAGTTGTGCTGCTTTAACCTCTTAACCTGTGTAGATGGATCAGTGTGATTGCAATCACGTTTCTCTAGTTGCATACAATCATTGCACTCGTAACTGGATTATACAGTAGAATAAGTAATGTATTGCAAAGTTTGATTCCTTTCTTCCCCCATGTGTCTACTGCAGTAGTACTGATATATCTTGTGAAAAGCTGTGCTGTTTTCACATCCTTTTATTTATTTTGCAGAGCGTTGTCTATGCTTGCACATTATCATGGCATTTGTAAGTGGTACAAAAGAGTTTTGATTGGCCTTTCTTAAAGTAGTAAGTTACACTAGATGGATTAGGAACTATTTACAGTGTGATGCAGAATAACAAGTCTAACATTCACAAGCATAGATGTTCATCACAGGGAACATTGCTGCCAAGGGGTTCTTGTGTATATAGGATTAAGCTGTCTGTGGCAAATTGTCAGTATTCTGACTTGATCTTTTAGTAGTCATCAGTCACTAGGGGTAATCAGAGTCTACTGTCTTACACCATGAACAATGTCAGGAAGCGTGGTTGTAAAAAGCACATAACTAACTCATTAGTTCCTTTTCTGTCAAAGGTGGATGGTTGTTACGGTAGCTGCACTACTTAGTCAGTTGCACTTCTTTAGATCTTGGGAGTACTAAGTGAATCATTTCTTATTACTGATTTTACGTCTGTCCAGTATTTAGCTCATTGCATCTGTTTTGAAACATTTTAAACACTGTCATTGGAAAATGGCTACCTAGTTTGGTTGTAGAGGCAGTGCTGAGCCTCTGTTTGCTTGTTTTGTTTTGGGGAAACTCTTAGTATTGATATCTGGGTTGCCAGCACTGGTCTAATGAGGTGTCTAAGGCAAGAAATTAGACAAGACCTACAGTTTCTTTCAAGAAAATTAATGGCATTTTCTTCATTTACTTGACTTTTAAAGTCTAGTTACCAAGTAAGAGGGCCGGTCTATGCCTGTGCTCACACTCCATATCTAAACTGTAGAATGCCCCCCCCCCCCCCCCCCTCACGTCACACAACTAGATTCCTTAAAAAAAAATTTAAGCTCACTCTAAAAAAGCATCTCCTTAATAAACCAAATATGCCTCTGTCTGCAAAACCATTGACCACCATAAGTGAGGTCTAATGCATCAAAACATTGTCATCTGTCAATGCCAGTATAATTTTTCCTTTTGAATAAAATATTTCTTTTATATTTAATTTGCTTAATCCCATTATCTGGCTAGAATGGGTTAGTGTGTTTGATATGCATCTTATGTTTATTAATTTAGAAGGTATTGTACTAACTTTATGTAGACTAGGTAAATCTCAGTACTAGTTACTAACCTCATAAATTTTACGTGTTTTAACACTGTATAATAACTTACATTTCATGTTTTTTTTTAATCTTTGTCGACATGTATGAAAACTCTGCATGTTTCTGTATGTATAATTTTGTTTTGTATACTACTTGTATTTGTAAATGGAGCTTTTCTCTCCGGGCCTGTACTGAAAATGGGTTTCTGACCCAGTGGACTTTCCCAGTCAACAAATGTCAGTAAGTATATAGTTTTGGTGCTTAGCAGGTACAGGCATAAGAGACAGAGGTAGTTAAACCTGTTGTACTGATTGTCAGTGTACGCCTTGCAGCTTTCAAAAATTAGATTTTCTGTCCACATTTTCTTTGGTGTAGGTTGAAATGTTTGTCATCTTGTACCTTCAGTGCAGCCCCCATTCCTTTTGAAGGAAGTTTCAGGAGGGGAAGCAGCTAGGAGTAGCATTACTTCACTTGCTAAGGTAGTTAAAACACCACAAAAGGTAGATCTGTTACAGTGGTTTTGTCATTCTGGATGGTATAACTTCACATTTTGGGTTTGAGTTTTTTAATGCCGCCAGAGTCAGAATTGGTGCTTGCCAATAATACTTTTTTACTGAATTACATGCAAAACCTACCCCCCCCCCATAAAAAGAGAAGAAAAAAATGTCTGCTGCAGTAAACAAACAAATGTATAATATAAAAAGTTCAAATTGAACATCATTGAATTTAATGAATATTCTTTCATCCACTGATTTATAACATTACTCTTGGTACAAGTGGTGCTATACTCCCCCAAAGCATTTTTTATCCTTACCATTCAAAATTTGTTATTCAGTTTTTCATTTGCCTATTTAGGGAAAGGAAAATGTAGATAATTTTGCCTACAACATAATCTTTAAATGTGCATACTTTCTGCTCCTCAGAATTCATAAAAGGGAAACTTATTTTCAGTTTCACCATGCAGCACTGAACCTGATGGCTACTGTACCTGCATCCAGTTGACCTAATCATTACATGATCAATTGAGATGTGAAAAGAATTCTCCATGACCTTAGCTGCCATGGTGAGAGTCGTGGTAGGAAGTAGGCTTGCCATGTAGATCCTGTGGGATGGGCTATCACCTCCCCTGCGGAGCACCCCCCCCACTTTCATCAGCTCTTCCGAGCTCTGCTATAGCCGCCTTCTGAGGGATCCTCTCAGTCTAGTGTAATTGAAAATAGCACCATCGTCTCGGTAGACCTGAGCTTCACTTGAGTAGAAACCTAGTGCTCCTGCTAGGTGTCACCCATGTGGTGAGTGAGGGTAGTCTCCCCCTCTCTAGGATGGGTGTGAAGGAGCAGTCCCCTCACTCACATCATTTTCTGTCAGTTCTTAAGGTTCATAGGTGTCTACTAGGCTAACGACCACACGGGCCTTTTTAAGGCTAGCCATACATCCCAAATCTCTTAAGTTCTGATACCCTTGATAAGTGTAAGCATGGGCCTGGGAGATGAGCCATTTACAGGTTACCTGTTTGCATCCGAGACATAGGAGCCAAACCAGGGATGAATTTCCAGTTTCCCATCCAGTTGTCCAAGTTGCACTTGAATTGGATTAGGGAGGAGCCTGTTCCATAGACTGGGTAGTCTCTAGGATACATGCCTATCTCTCCAGCAGGTCTTATCTGTATCACAGGCAAGTTTAAGTCTTTAGAAGAGGTAATTCTAGTATTGTTTGTTTTGTGGATATGCAGGAGTTCTATCAGAGTGGGGTCTGACAATGCCCTGTATGCCAGGCATAGATCTCGCCTCAAAAGCCTGTAGGAGACAGAATACAGGAATAGGGCCTTGAGGTAGTCTGCATAGGACATCATACTTGCACCCTGTGTTCTTTTAGCGAGGAACCTCTGTGGAAGTTCCAATTGTCTCATTTGCCTGGTTAGGTACATACCAAAGTAGGCATTTTAGTCGATGATGGGCCTGATGAATGCCAAATACATAGGAACAATGACTTCCTTGGAAGCCATACCTTTGTTTATAAGTTGTGCAGCATTAGAATGATTTCCTCACCACTGTAGACATGTGATGATCAAAGGCTTGATTACTTTCTATGTGTGTCCGTAAGTACCTGACTACTGGGTCAACTCTAAGGGGTGTGTTGTCAATGTGATAGTTACCAGGGATGGATGACTTCCCAAAGGATACTATTATGCATTTCTTGGTATTTAGTTTTACTCCATGACTCTGACACCAGTTTTGTCTATGTCAGCCCCTCCTGGAGAAAGTTTGTGATAGAGTCAATGACTGCTCCTAATTTGCAATCATCTGCAGATTTAGTCAGCCAGAGACCAATGACATTGGCCTTGACTCCTGAGAAGTAAATGCCAAAAAGGAGCGATCTAAGGACTGATCCCTGAAGGACTCCACTTGTGACTGACCTCTTCATAGAGGTGGATTCCCCAAGTCTAACTTCCTGGGTCCTGTCTCTGAGCCAGTTGGCTATCCACTGGGTGGCATATGGGTTTGTACCGAACCTCTTGTGTTTGTCAACAGTGCATGAGTGGGGTGTTGTCAAATGCCTTGGCCAGGTCAAGGTAAGCAGTGTGAATGATTTTTGCCCTCATCCATTGCTTTGGTGACCTTCTCAGAAGTTCAGCAGGTTGAGGAGGCTTGATCTGCCCTTGATGAAACCAAACTGGGTTGAGTCCAGTGTCTGAAGGTTTATTATATCTCTGTTGATCATCTCCATGATTCTTTCCATGGCTTTACATATAAGACTAGTGAGACTTATGGGTCTCTAGTTTCCATGGTCTGTAAATGGCCCAACTTTGTGCAGAGGGATGACTGTTGCCTTACTTCATTCTTTAGGCACAAAGCCTGTTTGGAGGCCTGCAGTTAAATAGTAATTCAAGAGGCCCTGATAGTAGGTCATGTTTCATGCTATTAGAAGACATTCTGGGATATTGTCTGGACCCATTGATGCAGTTTTCTTGGTCTTAGAGCATTAAGGACCTGTTCCCCAGTGATAGTAGGGGGAGTTATATTTGATATTTCTGGAGGGAAGGTTGGGAGGGGAATTAAGTTGGAGCTGAAGTCATCAGCCGGAAGGTTTTCTGTATCTTAAGGCTCAGTGTAGGTGGCTCCATTTACAGTGAGCTCTGCACAAAATTGTATACTGCTTTAGAGGTTCTGGAGATGGCTAGAGTGCTTTGTGGTTTTCCTCGCCTTGGGAGGCCAAACTTAACTCAAATTTAGCTTTGGTAGACTTTATTTGTCCTCTGAGTTTTGTTTAGTTTAATGAGTGTGCTTTTATCCTGCTGGGTGCTGTACCTCCTAATTTTTGCCATGATTTTCTTTCTCTTGTTATACATCCGATTGATTGATTCCACCAGGGTGGCTTGTTTTTTGAGTTAGTTCTGTACTTCTTCCTGGTGGGTACAGCTGCCTCTATGCAGCTTATTAACATTCTTGTACAGGGTTTCTGTGAACAGTTCTACATAGAAGTGTTCTCAGGGTTTATAGGGGCTTGAAATGTTGCCAGTTTTTCACTTAATAGCAGGAGGTTAGCCTTACAATAGTTCCTGAATATTCCTAGTTTGTCTGGGGGTAAGATTTTATTTTTACTTCAAAGGAGAACATTTTTTGGTGCCAGAACTGCTGTTTAGGAACAGAGGAACATCCTATAGAAAGTGTCGCAGGGACCATAACATGCCT